>NC_142830.1:6678194-6982815 GCF_057945365.1 Rhopilema esculentum
AGACCGAGATACAACTTTTTGTTTAGGGTGGGGGGGCATGCCCTGATAAATCATTGTAACAACTGCCATATTTTACAAAATAAAAGAATTATGCCTATGGAATTCACCCCCCCCCCCCGGCCCCCCTGGTATCTCGTTCCTTTGCCTCAGCCCATGGAAACCTATTTCACAAAAGCTACTTTAGGGTTATGGCTTATTCGAGGGGAGGGGCCGTATTCGAGGGGGGCTTATTCGAGGGGGGCTTATTCAAAGATGGGGGCTTATTCGAGGACTTAGGATATTTCGTTGATGAATTACAAACATCATCTTTACACAGAGCGCCATCGCATTGCTTTCCTTTATTGCTTTCCTACATTGTGCTTGCATTAAACTGAATGAATCAAAAGAAGTAACATGTAATGCATACCTTCTGACGAATAGCGGGGCCTAGATTCAGCTTCTTTTGGTTGAAGAAAACGGTGCCCTTGAGAAAAAGAAGAAGAGTAATTAAAGTAATGAAAGTAATTAAACATAATATATTAACACATTCATCGGTTCCTGTTGCATGGGATCAATGTGTCGCAGCCACTTTGATTCAAGGGAGCAATTTATTGGACAGCTCGTGTCAGATGGTCTTAATGAGTTTCAATTTCACTCTGTACACTGTATAACGTTATAAGTAAGTATCGTCCGTCCTCAGGGCCGTCGTTGAGTGGGGGTATGGGGGGGGGGGTGTGACAACCACCCTGTGAAAAACTGGGTAATCAGAGCTCCTTGCTCTGCATACTTCAGATAATTTGCTAATAATAATTATTATTTTTTAAATAACATCATGATGAATTGTAGCTTTGAGATTCTTGTAGATTCCGGTTTCAGCCTGACTGACGTTTCTTATTCTTTCGCAAAAATTTCAGCCTCGCGTGTTTCTTGCTTTGTTGCTGATTTTTTTGGAATGGAATTTTTGTAACGCATAGTAGTGTCTGGACATAATCTGTGCTTTATAAAGTAATTAATGCTATTTTGCTTATCGCTTTCTGTTTTTCGGTTGGGATTCTTTCATTTTTCAATTTTAGCTGGTATTTTATTGCTTGAGTTTTTTTTTAATCTCAGCTGCCTTGTTTCTTATGCTGTTCTTATTCTTTTGGGCAAACCTCAGCCTGAAGTTTCTTATTAAGGGCCGTTCTTATAAGAAAGCGTGTCATGACTTGTTTGTTTATGTCATAAATTTTTATGCTACTTTAAAATTTTTCGAGTGCAAATAATGGATGCCCGGCTCACTATATCGAGCAAAACGCCTTCTTGCAACCCTGAATCTTCAACAGGAATAGAGAGACAGAAAGACAAAGATAAAAGCGGACTGAAACAAGTAATCTGATTCTCTTTTAGCTGTTTATGCATATCGTGCAAACTGCTTAATATCGTAGTTACCTCCAGCAGCTGAAAACTGGTTGAGCCAGCTACCGTCTTCACACGGTCTAATGTTGTGAAGATCATGCGATGAAAATCAAGAAACCATTTATGATTGACTCTTCTGTTAAAAGCGCTTGTGGCAAGTAACAGGCCTTTAAATTTATATAAAAAACCTTTACAAATCTTCTAATGTTATTTTAAGATTGCGGTTTCAAACTGAGGTAATCTGGAAATGGCCAATGGTCAACATATAATAAGTGCGGTAATTAAGAGGAATTAAGATACACACTATTAATTGCAAAACAATACTTCCAATCTGTTATCTGAACATTATTTTGCCGAAACCAGTGACAAACAGTAAACAGTGCCGTTTTCTATATAAAAACGTTGAAATTGTGTTTTTACGTACAGTATATGCAACATTCAGTTGGGCCATATGGACCAAAACGTGTAGTGCTATAAACAATGGCCATTTTTGCAAAATATCTCAAACACAGTCAGGGCCGTCGCGAGGCAAGCCTCGTTGGGGGGGGGGGATAGATTGTACTACAAATTTACCTGATTAAAAAATTATTGCCTTAAACTCTTTAACTTCTGTCACAAACCTCTGCAATACAATTTGTCAATCTACCTCTGTATATAATTCGCAACTTTCATTTTTATATGATAATAACGGACTTTCCTAATAGTTTTCTCAAATCTGTGTATCGAGACAGGCAAAGGATATAGTTACTACCCGAGGCGGCACCATGGTTGCCGCCGAAGGAAGAGGACATTTTCGAATTTTGATGCTTCTAGTTCGCTGGAAAATGCACTCTTTTAAGAAAATTTCATTAAAGCAATCCTCCTAATCCTATTGAAAATTATTATTATTTTGCAAAAAACTTTTACAGCAGATTAAAACAACAATTTCGCCGTGGTCTTGAAAAATACCAGGTTGTCTGGTTATTCTAATGCTTGGTAAGAAGCACCACTGGTTGTCAATTTAGATCACTCTTTCCATCTTAGCATGCCTTTTGAATGTTAAAAAAAATCTGGAGCTCATAGTGAATTGCAGTTGACGCTCCTACAGAGAAACTCTAGGAGAAATGGACACAAGGCACAATTTTAAGAGGGCCTGGATTTTTAGATTTATTGCAAACAAGCAATCTTGAAATCTTCGAATCATTAGTTTGTTTACCTTCATTCATATCAAGGAATATCATATTTAACCAATGGAGCAACTACCTTTGCTTGATCCTTTATTGATTTTATGACATGAAGGACTCTGAAATACCTAAAGCGTTTCTTCAACCGAGCGGATTTTACCTGAAATTTCTTATTGAGATACAATTTGGGGGGTGTGGCACCCCCTACACCCCCCGGTAAGCAAAATTGGTATTTTGGCATTGAAAGAGTGTGACCTCCTTTGGTCCTCATAAACACAGCACAATTTATCAAAATCATGCGCAAAACAACATAACTTATTTATCTTTGGAGAGGAGATTTACTTCGCTGCCTGAATGCATGCACCAACTGTACATTTTGTCAGCACTTGGTTCACAACCCAAGGACTATTTTGATACAAACCCCCCTCTCCGGCAAGGCTTTTTGTCAATCGTCCAGCTCTTTTGACTACAGCTAGTTGACAATCAGCTCCCCGTTTAGCCCATTTATATAAAAACATGGTAAGTTTACCAAATGTACCTGGTGAGTTTAAGAGCCTTTTTTAGGGCTTGATCACTCCACATGAAAACAGTACTTTTGGTTCTGTTTCTGTGGGTGTTCCAATAATACCCAATTCTCTCCTAAGGCTGGGAGTCTGTAATCTGTAAAAATAGCTCAACATATATTATATTACAAATGAGTAAAACCACGTGTTTTTGGTTAACGTGTAGCCACTGCACATTCAGAGACAGAAGAAACAATGTAACAACATGTAAACATGCATGGAAACAAACACCGGGCACTGGTCTTTCAAATATTTTTTTATTACAAGGTAAATCATATTATCAACACATGTATGCACACGAACAAAGGCTGCGTGGAAATTCATATATTGCCGAGCAGGCAAGCAGGGAACATAATTGTGTGGACACAAACATTAACTACCAAAGAGGTTAAATACAGCAACACATGTTAATTATCTACTGGAGCCCTGATCCTGTGCCCTGACCAAACGGTGGAACATGGATAAAACATTTGTTGCACAGACTTGCATACCGAAATTCAGTGAATGGTCAAAAAATGCAGCATCTCGTGCAATATTTGATCATTTTTTTAAACAAACAGAAATCGAATCACATGGATTTCCTGGTGTCTTTAGTAAGCTTTATACTAAATACCATTTCAATCGACCCATATCAAACGAATTGTACTTGTAATTATAAGAATTATTAGGCTAAAATTGTATACCGTATTTCCTCTAAAGAACCCCGCGGCGTTTATTACAAACTCCAAATTTTGAAGGCGACGTTTATCAGAGGGCGGCGTTCAATACAAAATGAAAAGTTTGTCAAATAAAAAATGACAAAAAAATGCGATGAGAAAAGATAAAAAGAATTTCAAGTCAAGTCAAGGCATGTCAATATCCCTGTCTCCGTCAGAGTCCTCGTCTCTATGAGATAAATTTTTTTATGGCTTTCGAATAGTAAGCGTATAAACGGTTCCTTACTTCTTGTTTGGTGTGTTTTCTAATAAACGCCGCTTTTCAAGATGCGGCGTTCAATAGAGGACGGCGTTTATCAGAGGGCGGCATTTTTTACAAATGGTTGGCTGAAGGTGCGGCGTTCAATAGAGGGCGGCGTTCATTAGAGGAAATACGGTATGGAAATGATCCAAGAAACAATTTTACTTTTGATCACTGACAAGATTTGCAGATAAGGACCTTAAAAGTGTACTTCTGAACTGAGTTTCCCAAAAAAATAACAGGAAAACCAGTGGAAAGTAATTTAACAAAAGGGACCAGAAAGTCAAAAGTTGTTTGTTTTATTTGTCCATCTTAAAGACGGAAGGAGCAGTTCGTGCCAATTAAATGTGTCAGTCTGTACTCGAGTCTGTAGAGCCAAATAAAATTTTATAAGAACAATTATATAAGAACACGAGCCTCAAAACTGGTCAAAAGTTAAGAACAAATTAAGAACAAGCTGAGGCTGAGCTTCTGCAAAATGCAACTTTGAACAACGTCTTTTCTCAAAATCGAGGATTTTTAGCGATATGTGGGTACTTTTTCGGTGAATATTCAAATTTTTCAGCAAATTAAGGCTGTCTCACTCACTTTGTTGGCAAATGAGGCCTGAACACCACTTAGAGCGAAAAAGCTAGCAATAGCACTGCTTACACCTTATTAATTTAAGAACAAATTAAGAACAATCCAGCCTCAGATTTTCGAAAAAATTAAGAACAGTCAGCCTGAACTTAAATATACTGGTTCTTATAAAAAAAAGTGTATTCTCGTCAATGTTTTTAATCGACCAACTTTGGGTTTTCAAATCAATAACACTGAAATTCCTAAACAGTGAAAACATACATATTCAAGTGCAAAGCAAAGTCCAAGAGTCGCTAAAACCGAAATTGATTTCGAATCTTAACAGGATATGACCCGACGTTTGAACTTCTGGCACCCTAAATATCCCATGGAAAATAAAATTAAAGGCGGCGTGTATAGTCACAAAAGCAACTCAGCACCAACGGAAAATTGTGGTATTGATTCATGCAAAACGGGATATTGTTGGCGAGACAAACTAGAAAAAGTCTTTTGATGAGTGAGGCAACCCTCCGTTAAATAGCATGCACATGGAACGAAATCATTAGTACGCATGCTCATTGACTCCACGACGGAGGTTTGTCTCACACATTTGAAGATTCTCGGTCGTTCCTCTCCGCAACAAGATAGGAGGTTGATTAATCAGTTGAGTAATGCGCGAAAATATGATAAAAATAATTCTATTTTTATCCAACTAAATAATACTAAAATACTTTTTATCAAAAAGTAAAAAATAATTCAAATTTTGGCAGGTCATTGCAAAATTTCGTGGGAAACCTAGAAGTCTCAATTATAAAGAAGGAATTGGTAAAACACTCGTGCAGAGGGAAGACATGGAGTGATTTTATAGGAAAAGTCTTGGTTTCATCTTTCTGCCAGGAAGAAAGTTAAAAATTTGCCAAACTGATGCAAATTTACTTTAAATGACCAGGAGCAGGAATTTTCAAAAAAAGAATATAAAAATTTATCAAAACCCTTTCAAACAACTTTTAGAGAAAGTAATGACATCATCAGAAAGTAATGACATTATCAGAAACGAATGACATCAGCAAAAAGTTCAAGTAGAACTTATAATTTTTATCTTACCAAATGGTCAATTATTTCTAAATAGGGTGGAATTAACTTCAAAAAAAGTGCAAAAAAAGATAAATAGTGAATGATTGATGAAAAAAATGAATAGTGAAACTTGGATACAGAAGGTTCCAACGAAACCATGGTAAGACATTCCAAGAGACAAAAACTATTAAAAGCAAAGCTATTCTTGGTCGTGGGTCACGAACAACAAAAAGAGAATTATCTTTTGCCTGAGTTTATTTTGTGAGAAAGTTGTAATCATTACTAACAATTGGTCTTGGAGAGCTTTCTGATATTCTTGGAAACGCAAACAACAATAAGGGAGCTATCACTAAATGTGAAATCCAGGTTAACGGGATTTGCGAGATTTCAAATTCTTTCATTTAGCAAAACCCTGTCGCAGAAAGCAAAGGGAGCTCATTTGTTCTCATAATTGCTCGAAATCAGTACAGTCACCCCAATCTGCTGCTACAATTTTGCTTTGTTTTGAATAACTGGGGAACACGCGGACACTACACTTGATACATGTAATTTTACATATCCCCTTTATTAGCTACCCAGAACTCGAAATTTGCAAATCTATTAAACATGAGTACTGAAAGTATATACACACTTTTTTTATAAAAACCAATAAATTTAAGTTCAGGCTGACTTTTCTTAACATTTTCGAATAAGGCTGGATTGTTCTTAATTTGTTTTTAGATTAATAAGGTGTAAGCAGTGTGATTGCTAGCTTTTTCGCATCAAGGAGGTACTCAGGCCTCAATTGCCAACAAAGTGAGTGAGACAACCTTCATTTGCCGACAAGTTTGAATTTTCACGGAAAAGTACCCCTAAACATGGCTAAAGTTCCTCGTTTTTGAGATAAAACGTTCAAAATTGCATTTTACAGTAGCTCAGCCTCAGCCTGTTCTTAATTTGTTTTTAACATTTTTAAGGCTCGTGTTCTTATAAAATTATTCTTATAAAAAAGGAATGTGTTCATTGAACCAAAAAGGAACCCATTTCTGGCCATGTTTAACACTTTCAGTGTTTAGACATACTTTGAATTGATTATAAAAGAACATATGCATTCCTGTTACGGACTTCTTTTGCATCAGGTTTTCCAGCAGAGTAACCTTTACTTCATTTTTATTAACATAGCTTCAAAGTTTACCTTTAGATTGGAGGTTTATTACATAGCACTGCAATTCAAATATTGAGGACATAGAAAATTAAATCTTCTACAAAGTAACAGCTGCTTAAAATAGGTAGGATGTTTGGAACCCCAATCTTTTTGCTAGAGGTTGGGTTTTGTAGAAAAATTGAGAAGCATTTCGGTGCCTGGGTGATTGCAAAATAGAGTGGATTTGAGACCTTCGTTGCAAATAGTTTTCTATTGTGTCTTAGTTTGTCTAAAAGACTTGTCAATGTAGCTTCTTTCCTTCAGCTGTGCGACAAGAAATGCCTAGCAGAGAGTGACGTTGGTAGAGGATACCTCATTTGAATAACAGTCTTTGGGGAAGAATGGCGGAGAGATAAATAGGCCAACGGAAGGGTAGGGTACGTCGCCCTGATTAACAATGAAAACAAATTTACCAAGATACCATGGGGTTTGCGTGTCAGGATTACGCGCTCAAAAATTACATGATAGAAATTTTAAATAAACGGAGTCACGGAATGTGAACCAGAAGAAACAATGGTATGAAATTGCTTAAGACGATGACATGAAAGACTTAAATCAATACACATGATTCGTGACTGGTTTGCGAAAGCTGTAAACAAGGCAGGTTGTCCAATTTGCATCACGTTTGGTCTTCTATTAGGGTAAACACCAGCACATTATGATAAAGCTCCCATTTCAACTCTCGATTGAATTTTCAGTGAAAACAAAGGTTATGGAACCAAGAGAAGCCGGAAACATGATCTGGCAATGTTCCCAGCACGCAAAGATGGATTCCAAATTATTAGGTAGAATCCATCAAGACTAAGGCCCCGAATTACAAAGCGGCATAGCATTCGCTATAGAGAACAGGAAGAAGACCAACA
This sequence comes from Rhopilema esculentum, assembly GCF_057945365.1. Lineage (NCBI taxonomy): Eukaryota > Metazoa > Cnidaria > Scyphozoa > Rhizostomeae > Rhizostomatidae > Rhopilema > Rhopilema esculentum. Next base: position 6,685,930 of record NC_142830.1, read on the forward strand.
CAGCATAAATTGTGAAAAATAGCGAATTTCCGATTGTATAACTAAAGCAAACGAAAGAAAACGCCCGGAAACACTCAGAAAGCCAAAATCGAGATTTCAGAATGCCAGAATGTCTAGATTAAAAGGGAAATGCCGCCTGTGAGAAAATATTCATTTAGATGCAAAAGTGAAAAATGACTCATGTCTGAGCAAGAAAATAAATACATAAATAAATATACCAGCTTTTGAGTCTGTATCGCCTCCTGCTTTGACTCAAAGGTGACGAATCCAAACCTGGTAAAAAATAGAAAATTAAATAAGATTGTGGGGTAATAGCCATGAGCATCTTGTTTTAAGCACATTAACGGGGTTTATATGGCTTCGCTTACATATCATTTATTCATAATTGGGGGGTAGGGGGGGCTAAGTCATGTATGTTTATGTTACCAAGGCTTGGGACTCTAAATATCCATACTGGGCAATTAATTTTGTTTTAAAGACTAAGAAAATGGCAAAAAATCTCTTTAAAATACCAGAAGAATATTTTTAACATATTGAATCTTTAGGATATCCTGTATTTGGGTAGATCTATATTCAATGAATGGGATGAACCATTTTATACGGCATTTCAGTGCGCATTGGTAAAGAGGCGGTTGTTCAGTTTCTGTAACATGAGCTGCGGGATTTGGTAGAATTGCGTTTAAATCCCCTCGGTAAAGGATTGAAATTAACAGACAAGTATAATGCTTTCCAAGCAACTGTTGAATATACGTAGCAAAATCAATGCTCAAACGGGTTCACCAGTTTGATGATGAACCATGTAATTGATTGTCGTTGCTTCATTTTTATGCTTCCTGTCATTTGAGATGAACACGGATAATTGCTTTGTTATATTACCAATGCAAGGTAATTTCGAAACCTTAATCACAAATTCAAAGCTCAAAAACAAAGTGTCTTCTCACCCGCGGCTGAAACCATCTTTGTCTGACACGATTTTACAGTCTTTCACTTTGCCATGCTGTTGAAAAAAGTCCCTCAGCTCCTCTTCCTTTGTCTGTCAGACAAAATCATAACAAAGTCAACAAACTCTATACTTTACTAAGATTTGCCGTGATATGATAATTCAAAACCGATTGACAAACTGCCAAAATTGTATTGCAGTCTCTGAACAGTATCTGCTTCAACTCAATCTTGTAAACATGGAAAAATATGTAGAAAATACGCAGAAGGGAATGTAGTCAGCCGAGGTAGATTTCTTGGTAACAAAAGCTTTTTGAGGGAGACAGTCTACAAAACTTTCATTGAATTTTTTAATTAACAGTTGATTTTGACTCTCTTTAAACCTATAGATGTAAAACTTACCCAAATGAAAACTACTCAACTCGTTCTTGTAAACAAATAATTTAGACACAGCTTCAGTTTTTTCTGTTTAAATAACTCTGGCGGAGATGTGCGTCAACGATGTGAAAATAGCTTGGATTCGATCCAGAAACCGGTATTATGAACACACGTGAAGCAAATTAGGACTAAATGCACTTGTTATTCAAACTTTTGGAGCAAAATATAGCCTAAAATAAAAGCCAGTAAGATAAAAAGAACTTAAAGAAGGGTTGGCATTTGCACTCTTTCTCTAAAAAGCTAGAAAAATTTCCTGGCGGTCAAGACAATAATCGTGGCTTGTGATAAGACCGCGGTAGAATTACTTGTCACCCAGCTTGAAAATCGGGCTACCTAGAAGCCTGAAAAATCCCTAAAATCTCCGCTATCGTGGATAAATGAATCGCTTTCACGGCACAACTGGATACAAAGATTCCTGGATATCCTGCAAAGTCATCCCCGGAAACATCTCTTCTTTTTCCAAAGATCGGAATAAACAAAGGGACAGGGCCTAAAATGAATCGCGGGGCAAGGGAAATCCACGCCGACCCTTGAAAAGCACTTGAGTTTAACTCATGTATTTCCCACTGTCAAATAATATTGGGAGGAATTGGTTACGTTCACGTGCTGCATTGTTTTTAAGAATAAGATGACATGTTATTTGAGCATGATAAAACACAATTGAAATTCTTACGTCAAAGGCTATGCCACCAACAAAAATTCTGTTTGGGATCTGCACGCCATACTTGACAACATCAGCCTAGAAATTGACATAATAACATAAAATCTATCACAATGAGAAATAAAACGAAGCCAGATCTATGTATAATGTCAGTTTTCGTCTGGAACTTGCGACATTTATCTCGAACATTGTTTATCTAAAAAAACCAAAACTAATGATGTATTTCAAGCAAACCAAAGATTATGTCACTGAATTTTTGGAGGTACTGACAACATAATAAAGATAACTCATTATATAATAAATAAAAATATCTTTCATAGCTCTACATACCATAATGTGGCCTCTTATATTTTGCAGGGCCAAAAGCCGCCGTTATATTTCCTTAGCTGAGATTTTCATGCACGACCAAAGAGATTTCTGCCCCATTGACAGCACGCTATCGAGAATTGTTAACTTGCCACTCCAGCATCGGATTTTGTCCTGTCAATCAATCCACAGTTTTATAAACCCTTTGTTTTCGAGCAATTTTTCTAAATGTCAAGTGAAAATATTTCTCTGGGGGATTCACTTAACAACTTCTCTTTGTCTTGAACAACAATATATCTCCTTTGACAATACAAAATGCTGGTCTCCCAAGAGCAACAAACGCAATTGATAAACTTTAGCTGGACATGAATAATCTTCGCCTTAAAGCCTTCACTTCTGATAAAACACAACTCGTGTTTTGATCAACCTTGAGGTAGCCAATAATAAAAACAACGTATCCCAAAAGAGTGTCAGCGCTTGTCTTTGCCTGCTCAGTGTTCAGGAAACCAAACGCACGCAAAACAGCACGTGGCTATTATTCCATTCAAATGAATCACACGGCATTTTCTGTGCGCCATCAGCCAATCACTTCCCGTGTATCTGTGGTCGTCATAGAGGGGATACCCTTTTTAACTCAACATAGTTCATCCAATAGAAATCTGCTCGAATTAAAATGAAAGGATCTCTTATTGCGTTTCCTTTCTATGTCTTTGTTCTGTTGTCCGCAGAAGATGCAGGTGTATCGTCGGAAACGTATCCCGTTTGATCATATGTGATGTCATCTTATCCTGAAACGATACTCTTAAAAACAAAACTATTCACATAAAACATATTTTGAATAAAAGTATAACAAACCCAGCAGCTTGTTATAAATGCTAAAATAATCATGTTTGGATGGTAGACGAATACCTTAGACATTGAGGAAGATCCTGGATTTTCACCTACCCAACAGTAAAAATCTAGTGTCGACTGAAACAATTTTCAGAAAGGTTATTCCTCGATCTTTTCATGAAACTACCAATGAATGAAATCAAAAAGTACTCAAAGTGAAAATGTTTTTCGAGTTTCCTCAACTGAAGTAACATTTAACAATTAACGCTGATGATGCTGCAGCTATGAAGTAACACTGATACCTTTAGAAGTATGTAAGTGAGAAGGTTTTTATCAACGGTGTCTAAAGGCGTGAATGTTATTTTACACTGCCTTGTTTTTTTACCTCAGGTCCACTCTTTTCCAAATGATCTAGTCGAATGTCTTTCCTCTTGATTCAAGGCTGATCTGTTAACAACCCTGGCTGGTATGAGCGTTGAAGTTAAGTTACTATGAATTGTCTCTTGCTTCCTTGAAAGTTCCTCTCAAAAATTGAGGATGGAAATAAGGTATTCCAGCAGTAGCATAATAAGGGGTGTGAGTACCAGGGGGAATACCCTCTCTCCTCCATTCGTTTGAGAAAATGCCCCTTTTTTAAAAGTGTTCTCTTTAAGATTTTTGGAAAAGTGCCCCCTTTTCTGAGAAAAAGTGACCCCACCTACCTTGTGACCCTCAGGCTGTAATATTCACTAAAGTTCTGATGATAAATGAATTTGGTAATGCGCACATTAATTATGAATAATAGCCAAGCCGAGGGGCGATTCACTCTTGCAAGTAGCGTACGAGAATTTGCCTAAAACAAAAGGATTTTTGGGGATTTTCAGATAAAACAATAGGATTTTCACGAAGATTTTCACTACCTTTTCTAAAATTCTTCATGTCGAAGAAACACAATACCAAAGATTTTAACTTTCTTCTTAATAATGATTTAAGAATAATTCAACACTCAGAATCACAAAGGTTAAAGAATATTGAGTCCAACAACAATTAAGGCCTAGGTTAAACGTCGCTTATTCATGATCTGTAATTAACATGTAATCATTGTAATCATTTTACAATTAACATCCTTAGTTTTCTGCTGTCATAACTTGCCTTGTTGATGCATTTTGTCAGTGTTTACATTGAACTTTTCGGATTAATCTTATTATTAAATGCCTTTTCTGGGTTTTATTATAGATTATACCTACAAAAGGCATTAAATTATACAATTGACAAATAATGAATAAAAAGAAGCTCTGAATCATACTACCATAAATCATTTTCCAGGTTTCATGCATAATACAGGATTTACTTAATAAAGAACTAAAAAACAACATTATGTGCTACACATTAAAGGTTTTTGCTGAAAAATGGCAGTTTACCTCCTGGTTTTACAACAACAAGATGTAAAAGCAAAGATATAAGTTATATTTTTTTTTCGCTAACTAGGGAAACCTGAATTACAGAAGAATCAGTTGAAGAACTTCAAAAGGGTTTTGAAAACGACGTGAATTTGAGCCAAGTCTTAAAAACATAGATATGAAAATAATTTGGCTAAACTATTAGTCACTGGGCCCTTGTCTCTATTTCTCAACCATACGCTTACGAACTCCCTTAATATCAGCGTCCGTTCTTAAACAACAATACCTGTTTTCCCCGGCACTGAAAGTAATATTTTGTTGATTTGAATCATATATCAAATATTTAGTTGTTTATATATCACTTTCAATTTGTCCCCTATTGGTTACCCTTACAGTGTTAAAGAAGGATGACAATTAAATAATAATGTAACTTATATCACTCATAAGAAATTATGGTTACTTATCGAATAATTTGGTATTGAAAGCTTTTGAATTGATAAACACCAATGCGTGTCCAAAACACACGCAATTTTGGTCCAATTTGGAAAATGATAAGTTTTAACATTTGAAAAAGAAATCATAGTTCAGCAAAGTGCGATTAGTTGATAAGATTAATAGTAAATCAAAGTCTGATATCTTAAAACTCTAATATACGATAGACGAGAAACGGCCTTCACGCTCGACTTATAGCCCTGTTTTGTTTTTGTTAATGTGTAAATCTTATTACTGTTTCAATTCAAAAGCTCAATTTGGTCTCTACCCCTGAGTTTTCTGAAGACGCATTCCTTACATTCTGCTCTCACAGAGTTCTTCAAATGTGACGTCATAAAAACACTTTTTGGAATCTTCAATCTTGACCACACATTCTTAAAGAACACCGTGAAATACCTCCGAAACTGCAACATATTTGAGACATGTTAAAGGGCCACTCCAGCCCAAAACTTTTTTTGCATAAATTGGTAGTTAGTCGAGAAAAAGAAGCTATCGTGAATTTTTTTTTCGAAAAGCTTAACTCGTTTTCCAGATATAGACGCTCAAAGTTGAGAATCACCGTAAAAATACGACAAAATTTTTTTCGGAAAAAGCACTTTGTGACGTGTGAAAGGGCTATTGTTTCAACATTCGGCGCTATTGTTATACGTTCGCACTGAAATTCGCACGACTCGGTAGAGGCTCGGAAGAGTCATGTCGGAATCTCGGTTGTCGTTTTATTTATTTTCCTTCATTGCGATTGATGTTCAGCGGAGGCTTCCAGCCAACATGGACTAGTAATTCGACAAATCAAAGATGGAAGCTTCAACCTGAACTCATATCCTCATCTTGGCAACGCAGCAAGCTTTTCAATATGGAATGCTTCACGAATTTTCAGATGTGAATGGATTTCTGACCGAAGGCATTTCTTATCGTCGTGTCATCTCAGGGATTTCCAGGGAGCTGAATAATAGAATTGATGTCTCACCGCAGGAGAAGAAGAACCCCATTCACAAGATGGAAACTTTCCCGTAAGTCACAATTCATCCTTATTATCATTTTACTATGTTGAATGTTAGGCGAAACTGCAGGGTATAGAGGTTTGGAGGGGCTCTAAATACAGGTTTTCTAACAGCCAGTCTTGTGAACTGTCCCCCAAATGGTCAGAAATGTGGTAATATGAAAAGTACAACAGGGGCTCTCAAGCAAAATGTCACATAAAATATTACCAAAAGTAGAAGTTTGCTACTTTTTTGTACCAACAAGGGGGCCTGAGCCTCCTAGCACTACATCCCTGCCAATGATCTGTGCACTACACCTTTGCCTGAGGTATAGATGTGTAAAATTTCCCAGGGTTTGTCTCCTGAACCCTTCTTCTTCATGTTCTACCTTGTTCTGCCTTCAATTTTGGAGTTCTGCCTATTTCATCATAAAATTGATGCACAATTTCAAAATTTTGCCAGATCAATATCCAGGGCAAAAGATCTACTACCCAAAAGAAAAAACATGGAATTTACACCCTTGGTTTTGGAAAAAAGATGTGTAATATCCTCATTCTAATGTTTTAAAGGCAGAATTGTTTATATTTGTTAAATTTACCTTTGCTATTCTAGCATTGATTCATATAAGCATGGCCTATATCATTTAAATTCATCTTTGTGTTACTTCAAGTTAATATCCTTAGATGCTATTTGCTATAGTAACAGTGGTTGCCCTTTCACCCCTAAATTTCTCTTTGATCCTTCTAAATATCTATACTCTGAATGCCCCTGAGTGTCCAAGTTTCTTTGATCATTTTATGTTTTAATATGAGTCCAAAGTAAATTTCACTGGTATGTTAGTATTTATCCGTGTCAACCTTATTATTCTAGGCATAAAAAAGGTTACAAACTCTTTTATGGATCAGCAGAAAGGATCTTGCAAAAAATGCTAGATGAAGGTTGGAGATTACATGCATCCTGTTATCTGGCTACTGGCTTTGTGGGAGTGATAACTTGCCCCTCTCTTCCATTCAAGAGTTACCACAAAGACCTCAACACATTATTCTGTTTTTGTATTAACATTTTCACAAAGGAGACTATTTTTCTAAAATTATCAAAATTTTATATATAATTTGGTCATATATAATGTTTGCAAATTATTTAAAGCTAGTAACAACATATAGGTATTTTCTAGAAGTTTTGCAATAGATTATTGTTTCATGATACTTTTATAAGAACATTTCTCATGTGCAATAGAAATTACAAATTGCTAGCTAGTTCACTGGCCTGATTGTATAATTCAATGTAGCCAAGTATTTAAATACATCAAACATGTATTTATTATTCATAAATATAGCAGGTTGAGATTCTGACAGCTTAAAGGAGCCGACAAGGCCCCTGTAATAGCTTAAAGGTTAAATACAAAAATTATATTTACAAAAGTATATTGAAAAAGTTGAATTATTAATATAATCTCAAATCCCTTTTTTGTTTGTATAAAAACAAATTTATAATTTTTGAAAAAGTTGTTTGACTCATGACTAATGGTAGGTTTTTAGTCTTGTCTTGAAAGTTGTATACTTTCTTGTCCATGTCCTCATTTGTCCTGTTTTATTTCCAATAAGTCATGTTGATATGAAGCTCTTTATCCTAATGAATATGTTGTATCAATTCATACAGCTTTCATTCCCGGTATACTGGTTTTGTTTTCTTCTTTCCTCCCGAATTAATTGCGCGATGGTTTTTTAGCTGTTGCACTAAAGGAGGGGCCGATGAAAAAGCGCGAATCTTCTTTTTAAAATCAGGGAACTGGCCTGCCAATACAAATTGCTTCAAAAGCAACATTCCATAAAAGTCTGTCAACATCCTCATGTCTCTGTCTCGCTGGCCTACTTTGCCAATTTGACTTCTCTGTCAGAAAGATTCGTGCGACAAAAAACTTCCAAATTCGATCAGAGTATCAAGACTGATGAGCGATACTTCTCTCTTTATATCGATTCCAGATAAAAGTCTGGCCTTCTAACAAACATGCCGCTGCTAGGCCCTGTCTGCCATTTCGCTAGGTTCTCGTTGACCCTTTGGACAGCCGATGATACTTGCCGCGAACTTACCGAGGCCGAAAATGCCTGTGACGTCAATCCGAAGATCTCCGATAACACGGTTGAAAAACAATTCAACTCAATGACCATTTTACAAACGCTAATAACTACAAAACGGTTAGAGATATGAAAAAAATAATGAGAGATTCGTTTTCAGGAGGTCTGATTACATCGTGTTCTGAAATAAAAATTTTGGGCTGGAGTGGCCCTTTAAAATTGGATTCGATATGGCCCATTAAAGCAGAGTATATAAAGTGAAAGAAATTATCGTTGCTCCCGAACTTTCTTTTTATTTACAAAGTGAAAAGACCAAGCCAAGCAATACGTGATTTTACTAAAATCCCATTACTAAGAAAACACTTATTCAAAAGATTGAGGAAAGCCAATAGGACAAAATTTCATCCGGAGGGAGGTTGAGTCGTTTTGTCAACTCTGCATTAAAGATTCATGAGTTTACCTTGGTTCAAAAAGTTTTGAAACCAAATTAAATGATTTGATGGTGAGTGTCTGTGCCCATGTGGCCACACCTAAGCCAATTTATAACGCATTTAGCTGGTTTTGCACACTTAGAATTATTTAAATGCTCCAAACTGAAAATTCTAAAATTGTAAAATTTGTGATGTCATCGCAAGATATCTTTTTGGTAGGATGATAGCTCGGTGACTGGAGGCGCTGACTACACCCGGCCCACGCCACTAATTTGAACAAGGGATGCAAGGCTTCTTTCAAATTTTATTGTAGCTCATGAAGTTAAAATTCAAGAGTATGGTTTTGAGAAAATAAAGAAGGTTTGTGGACTTAGCCTCCTCGTTCCTGTCGATTCACCCCCTGAGGTACCATGGGTACCAGAGCCACAAAATTTCGATAGCGGAAATAGAAGTCAGGAGTGGAGAAGCGGAAGAGCGTCTAGCTAAGAAGAAGGAAAAGTTTTTTCTTCACTTTTCCTTTCCCTTCAGTTTTTACTTTTCCTCCAGCTAGATCCTCCTCCGCTTCTCCATTCCTAACTTCTATTTCCGCTCTCGAATTTTTGTGGCTCTGTTTCCCAGGTGGACTTGCTACAAGTCTCTCTCTATCCAATTTTTCCTTTTCTATATTTTTCAGATTACTAAATGAATAGAGAGAGACTTGTAGCAAGTCCATTTCCCAGGATACTTTTGAGGCCACGCCTGTGTAGCTCGTCACATTGCAAATGATTGAGTTCAGAGCGTTTGACTTTGATTTAACAAAAGCGAAATTGGCAATGGAGCAGAGCAATTCTACTACGGAACGCTACCAATGAGGGTCACTTCCATGCGGGGATGCAGTGCTTTTAATAGAGCAAGAGGGGCTCTCACAAAAATTATACCACAAAAACGGGAAAAGATTAATAAATGTAATTAAGACAAGTCGGTTTTTGGCATTAAAAAGAGTCGATGACTTTGGGCCAAATTTAGCACGAAAATCTATTGTTCTTTTCATTGCACTACACCCCTTGATGCGCCCCTGTCTACCATCCCATCTACCACATGACGGAGCAAGAAGTTAACTTGAGAACCTGCTAGGTGCCTTGATCTTTTCTGAAATACCTTAAACCTTGACAAATTACCAGGACAATGATCTAGGGAGAGGCTTACCATAAAGCAAAACAGATGGCAAGATGATACCAGTCATAATGAATACGAATTCCTGTCTTCCCTCTGGCATCCAATGCCTAAATCCAACACCTCTTTTAAAAGACTGATACCTATATGACACGTGATTGCCAGCCAGTAAACTCTAGTTGCGTCTGAATTTTCCTCTCAGTGAGTTATAGACTATGGTTTAATTTCTGTTCGAAAGAAACAGAACGTGAAATTTAAGTGTTACAATTTTAAGAAATTTACTTATGTGTTACGCAACTGAAACATAACTGGGTGCCTCTGAACCATAGTATATCTTGAAACCAAAATATCCAAGATGCAAGTCATAAACAGAAACGAATGAATTGAATAGCTGAAATTTGTTTGTGATTTTAATGTGAAACAACAACATATTCTTTCAAAAAGAATGCGGAAAATGTAAAAGAGCTTTAGCTATGTTATAAGAACGTCGAAGTGGCGTAGTTGATGTTCCCTCGATGCATAAATATCATTATCAAAAGTTGCCGAACATTGCGGCCAAGCATTTTAGTCTCATTTCGTCATTTAGTTGACGAATCATAAGGAGCAATATTCATAATATCAGCATTCTGTCTTGGGTGTTGAAGACAAAAAATACTTCTGTTGAGACATTTCGAGACATTTTATTTATAAATTTTCTAATCATTTTATTAAGCAACTTTAATTTTTTAAGCATCTGTTTGCTCAAATTTGGCTCAGCAAGGGCCTTTATCTCCAGAAAGAAAATTAACCTCGTTTCCTTCGATACTCATTTCAATTTAATTTCTGGACTCTAGCTAAAATTGCACCTCTGTAAAACGGGTTTTCATTTGTATTTCAATTAATTCAAATAACTACATTTTCAAAATAAAGACTAGTAAAATGATATTATAACGCAACTACTGTAAATCCTCAAATCAGCGCCCCTCCGTTAACCAATCGTGAAAAAGCCCCCTTCGAATAAGCTCCCCTTGAATAATCCGACATGCAGAAATTTCATGATGATTATTAAGCCTCCACTCTCGAATAGCCCCCTGCTTCATCAAACTTCTAATATATCTTATAATATTATATATCTGATAATAAGTGTCACAAATGGAAACACAACAAAACACAACATAGCAACAGAAAGAAGAAGGGTATTTTTATTGGTTTTGCCTTAAGCAGGCTCTTATTCTCAATATTACCAACAAACCTTGTAATCGAAAAAGCCCCTATGCAAAAAAATTGAGAATTTGTGGTGTAAGTGAGGAAAATCCATCTGCTTTTAATAGAATGTGTTAATTAACACACCAAACCAATAATTCCACTGTTATAAGAGCCCCATATTTTTCTGTCTTGTCGCCAACAGAGAAGAAAGAATCCACTTATAAATCTTTTTCCAGATAAAGAGAATCAAAAGACTGATGAAGTACAGCGACAGGCAGCTGACAGCCTGCGCGCAGAATCGACTGGTTTACGAGGTACGAATTTAGTTGAATGGAAAATTTAGGGTTTCTCCCCCAAAAATTTCCATTAAACCAGTCGCGTCGAGTCAGTTCCTTCCTTCTTCCCTGATTATGCATTTTGTGTAGAAAAGAGACAATAAATTGAAAAGAGTAACGCAGCTTGGGAATTCTCTCGCGAAGATGATGATGTATTCCCTCCAAATTTAATTCAAGAGTTCTGTTGTTGTTAAAGGTTTTCTCAACAATATGTTTTGAAAGTTAGTCTCATTCTTTCATTTATATTAATGGATATAGATTTTTGAGTACAATATTTCAACAAATAAGGTCCGAGCACATGTGAACTGGACCCGAGGACATTATTATAAACAAAAAATGATTGGGAAAGGCACGTGCGAACATGTCTAGTGTTTGGACCTATTTAGAAAAAGTGGATTTGTCGTGACACAAGGGAATTGTGAGAGTGTTAAAGGATCAAGTATGATGACTATGACACGCACTAGCCAACACTTTTGACACCTCTAAGAATCTGTAATGTTTTTTCACCTCTGCCAAATGATTGGTGACAAACACCTAATATTTTCCCTGAACAACTCGCACTTCTGTTTTTCAAGCATACCTCTGAGACCTATGAGAGTCAGGATCTGAATATGAAATTTGAGGGGAACAAAAGAACAAGCTGATGTTGAATTGAAATGTTTCGCCCATTTAAAACACTTGCTTTATCCCGTCGAATAACTGAATGAATCAGCAGAATATGTTGGGGCTAATGTCTAGTTACGTCATAAGTCAAAATGTTTACGGACTGCATTATTTGAATTAACTACAGGCCATTTTATCTTTATGTTAATGTGCGAAGACCATGCTGTTATTTATCACAAACAATACTTGGAGAAATTAGACAGTAAAGTTTCCCCGTCCCCTTGGAGTTTTCAAGAACAAAGCCTGAGATAAATCCTATTATACAAGCTCCATTTTGTTTCATTTAAGTCGTTTCAGTCTAAAATTAAATTGAAAAAATCAATAAATGGCTTAATAAACTTAAGACTTCCGTAATAGGCGCTAAAACTTTAGGAAGAAGCATTAAAAATTTATAGCAAGCTCAACACCAAAATCTTGAATGCTGATTGGGTTTTTAAGTCTGCTAAAGTCACCAAATATGTAGGGTGTGTAAAAGAGACAAAAACCCTAAGATGAAAAATAATGACTGGGGGAGAAATAATGACATCAATAGCGTGACAATTGCTTTTCAGGGCTTTGCCATGGGATCTTTTCAGGAATTTAAAGTGGCGAGACTTGATGCAAAAGAGCATTCACTTTTCAGCGATGCAACTGAGGTTAAAAAAAAGGAATGAGTTTGCACCATCAACTATAAAGAGCGAAGCTTCAAATAAGTAGCTAACAACTAACATGCACGTTGAAGAAAACGAAAGGAAGCACAAACGACCAGCAAATGGAGATGGGTTTTCAATAAAAAGGGAACGGGAAGTGATAGGACCTTCTAGAAAGATTACCCAGTCGCCTGGACTCTGAGATGGGCAGTGGGGCAAAACATCTGCAAAAGACATAGTTGTAAGTTATTTGCAATGCAGCTCATCATGTCCAACACTGATCATTTAAAGCAATACTACAAGTGTGGGCCTAAATGGAAGCTCGGTCTACATTCCTCGTTAAGGTGCTCCAAAGATAGGCTTTAAATCGATATAAGCTGTCAAGTTTCGACCCGTCTCTGATCTGCCCTTCTTCTTTAAACAATTTTCTTGATTTTTATCTCATCCTGTTTCTTTGTGAGGTTAACTATGATTGGTACGCTTGTCCTCTTTGATAAATCTTTATATTGCCGCGGATTAGGCACCCTTACCGAGCATGTTCATATTGACTAAGGCCACAGAATAGAAATCATTTCTAACTTGTGCTAAGGCAAGGCGTACAAATTGTGAAGAATTCTGTCCTGATTTAAGCGCATTATACGTCTGAACAGTTGGAAGACGTTCTTTGGCAATGTGCGCAGATTCATTGTCTTTATGTTCTCGATTCTTCTTTACAATGATCTTTTAGACATTCATTTCATTTTCAAGTGCAAACTCGTGCTCTTTTTCATTTTGTCAATAAATTCTCAACATTGGACAGAGGGCAATCCGTTGGAAAGTGGAAGGAGGATGGGGACAAAGGGGCTTCCTTTTCTTTTGTATTGAAGGGGCATGCATGAGAACACACTTTTTCTCTAGGAAAAGTTCCTGGGCACAACCTGGGCCTACCAGCTCTAACTCTATTGTTAAAAAGGATTGCTCTTAACTCCAGACTGGCAATACGTCACTTGATCTGAAAAACATCATCGTGTAACAAACCAAAGAGAAAATAAGCTTCTCTTCTGTTCCTTGGTTTAAAATGGCCGTTGAAAATATTGGTTTAAACTTTAAACCAAACTATCGACCTTTGAACTCAGTCAGTTTTTCACTAGATCGTCTTCTCCTGGAGATGTTGAAACCACGGGGTGGGGGGGGGGGGGGGGGTGGGGAAGTTCTGAGCTAAATTATGGGTAGGGGTCTGCTGCGAGCACATTCAAAGTGGTACCGTTGGCTAGACCAATTTCTACAAAAAGAATGCCCCTGGCAAGTGTATTATTGAAAACAATTTCCTTGGCTAGATTTATTTTCAAGCCTTTGCGTTAGCAGCTATCTCAAAATTGTTGGTTTGAACTCGGAAGTGTCAAGCGTCGATTTGTTTCATTGACTAGTTTACTTAAAAAAATGGGTCGACAGGAGAGATTTTCATTTTCAAAAGCCTTTTTCTAGACCAATATTATCAAATATGATACCCTTGGCGGTGCATCCCCTGGTACCTTTACTATTGAAGAGTTCCCCTCCCCATGTTTGAAACAGTGCTTCTGTTCTGCCTCACGGTAGAAAAATGCATCATAAACATCTTTCACTTCAATTGTTGAAATGACCCTTAACCTTTAATAGCATCCTGTCAAATAATTCTATTCGTCTATCTATGGCAAACCAACAACTATTTTAGGGCACCGGCCTTTCTTCGAAAAGAATGGACTGTTGTACCAACATTATTACGCGATGAGAACATATTAGTCAATCAATTTTTGAACTCGATTTCCCAGGGTAAATTCTGTCTATAGGGCAATGTTTGTTAATGGTTTTTATTCACGAAGGCCAATTGAGGCTTGATGTTTCCGCTCGAATTATGAAATGATAAGCTTTATTTCCCAAACCAAACAAAACTTTTAGACCATCCATCCGGATGCCCACTGTTAGAAATAACCATCAGTAAATAAAGCACAATCGTTAAGCCCAGAATTCCGATTTTCCTTTCTATTCCACTTTCCTGTTGAAAAAATTACCAGCCATACTACAGCAAAATCTGAACGAAAGCCAAGTTCAAACAAAACGATCCTGCACGGATTGTATTGTAAAGTTAGAATTTTTCAATCTTTGTAACCCAAAGAAGCAACATCAGGTTTCAAAGTAAGCATTAGCAGATCCAGTCAATGTAAAAATAAATCTACATTATACAGTGACCAGAAGAATACAAACATCAGTGCTAACAATATGTGTGGCAAGCCGTACCATGCACATAAATTAGAAAGGTTTTTCAGCTTAATCCAGGTAGCACGGACACAGAGTTTTTACATCAAAGCAGCATAAAGTTTCTCTTCCTTGTCCTATATCAGCAATCAGTGTGTACTGAGTAGCTAGAAATATATTCAAATCGCAGAAGGGATAAGAGAGTTGATGCCTTATAAACTGCAACTATTGACACTAGTTGTAAAAAAACATGCATCGTAGAAACATGCTCAGAAAGCCTCAACATGCACATTTGAGCCTCAACAAAACGCGAAACATTTATGGAAAAATCAACGCAGTACAACTAGCTGAAAACATTCTTACTGCAAACTCTTTTTTAAGCCCCCCCCCCCCGGGGGGCTTGTTGTTTTTCAGCGCTTTTATTCAAAGGGAGGCTTATAAGATAGGGGGCTTAATGAACTTTTCCTTCTGAAAAGAGGGGGCTAATAAGAGGTGGCGGGCTTCATTGAGAGGGGGGGTTAAAAAGAGAATTTACAGTGTTTCTCTTTGAAAACGGGGCATTGAGAGGGGGTGGGGCAAATTCTCCCCATGGCCTCTGTCTCTGAATGCTTATTTCTCAATTCTAAATTGATTTGTATATGCATGAAAGAGCTTAGCAATTTTGACAAAATGGCGGATGCTGATTGTAAGATAGCCCTACTCTACAGGGCTAAGAGCATAACCTGAAAGATTATGGAAAGGTTATAGAGATTTTCTGGGTCAGAATGTTTTCATTAAAAAGCAAATAAGACTCCATTTTTAGTTGAAAATATTTTAAATATCAATCATTATGTTTAGCATGTAAGCTTAAGGCATAAACAAAAGTTTGGCGTGGAAAGTTCTTATACTTCTAATGTTACTATAGAGGCACTGAGTTGGCCCAGAAACTTTCTCATATTTGGTAAATACAATTTGGTAATTATTTGATATTAAAATTTACATGCTTTTTAAATGTTTAAAAGCATAAGGAATTGGTAAATGTGCAATGCAACGAATGATGCACCGTGAGCAACACGCCATGAATGACATTTTATTTTTCTCTATGAAGTCGTCTAATTACCCTAAAAGAATATGCTTTTTTATTTTTCTAAGGCCCCTGAGAGACCATGAAGACATACGTGTGCGTTTCAAGTTCTAAATTGGCAACCTGGGTTCTGAGCGTTTGTGCTTTACTTGCGACCACTTTTAATGCAGAATTGATTTTCATCAGCCAGCAAAAATTAGTGGTCGCAAATCGATAGTTTCTTAAATTAAGACTCTTATGCTCTTATTGCAAAAATTAAGACTCTTATGCCAGCTCTTACGTCAGTGTGCACCCCAGTTCTCCCTGAGGTCGATTTTCAGATTTCTCGAAATCTCTTGAAAAAAGTTTTTTTCGGGGGAAGGGGATTTTTTGAGGGAGGTGCTCGTTGACCAAATCGATTTCGATTTTCGTTCTTGAAAAAATGCTCCTGTTATGAAAAATGCTACTCGAAAAAATCGCTTTTCTAAAATCTTCGAAGCAGAGCAAAAAAACTAAGAGGCATATCCAACGTTTTCTGAGAGTATAAAGGGCGTGGTCAAGAACATTTTTGTCCACCCCAGTTTTTATGGACTGGCGACGCCACTGAGAAGCGTTACCCTTAACCACGCCCCAGGACTTTACAAACCTCTCGGTGGAACTTGAATTGAAATAGGATTTTCTTCCCTTTGTTTTACCTGACACCTTCAGAAGAAACCTTAGAGCTTAAACAGAACTACACACGCTATACATAATTAATGCACTAGGGTATAACAATTTTCCACCTTGCAGCGGTTTATGCGATTATTTACGTTGGTGCAAAAAAGTCTGAAAGCAGCATTCTAGAACGGACTTTCAACTGCTTTTTTATATAAAAGTCACGCAGAAGTCTGAGTTCCCAGTTTTTCATTTTATTGTGCCCCGCTCGTAATGTCTGCTAAGGTTACTTTCTCCAAACCAAACTCTTCAAGAAAAATAAGCAAATTGGAAAACAATATTAATTCATAGCTTAAATATCCATCAAAGTACTCTCATTGCCAAGTTTTTTCTTGAATGCAGTTTGTCAGTAAGTTTCAATCCTCAATGCCATTGCATACAAAATAGATACATTCAATGTCGTATAGAAATACACTGCAAATACACGCAACTTTAGACATTGCTAGCACAAATACATCCAGCAAAAAAACATCAGTTTTTAAAAGCCAGTTCACTCTTTCTTCGGTTTCTACCTGCTAAAAAAGTAGTTGTAAAAAATCGCGTAAAAACACTTCTACGCCATTTTCAAACTCACCCTGACCCACTTTCACTATTAATATTCTGTGAGGTAGGATACATACAAAGTTTCGTGGCAACAATGGTTTTATTCAAAGGAAACGCTTACAGCAGATGCAATTATCAATCTATTTGAGAGATTGAAAAATAGCTATCTGGAGAAATGGTAGGCCAAAAACAGAAAACGACTTTGGTAAAATAGTAGACCTGGTCCAGTCGATGGAATGTGTGTGTTTTCTTATGCAAAAAGAAACCGACAAAGGTCTTTCAGATGATCCGAAATGGTTAAATAATGCAAGTTCGAGAGGGACAATGAAAAACATGACATTTGATAGTATGACATTCACATGTTTAGACAAATAAACATAGTACAGTTAAAATCAACGACTAAAACAACTAGCTAACTGCATCGAAATCAAGTTCATCTAACAATATAAGAATCAACTGTTCAACTACGTGCTTAAACTTCTTTATACAAACAGTCAATAAATATGCCTTCATAGCCCTTTTTACAGTACATTTATATATATATATAATACGTTGATAAGTAAAGACAAGGTCGTTTATTGGTAAGAATGATAATGAGCTGAAGTTACACCCGCTTGCTACGGGCGTGTGCTTTTCTAAACTTTACAGTTCAGCAAGTGCTAATGTGACATGTTTTTGTACGAACTTAGGCCTCATTTCCAATTCCCGTTTTTCTACAATAACGAATAAAAGTTAATCCGTTTTTGCAGACAGGTGATCCCTAAAGCGCGGGCTATCGTTTCTGCATCGTATTTTTCAAGTGGGCACAGTTTTTTTGAGGATGTATGATATAAGGTCTCATTCAAGTCTGATTTGAAGATAGAAGGTCTCATCCTTCGTACATAAAAACAGTAAACACCCGTGCAGCGAATATGTAGCCAGCAAAGGACCATTCAAGATTCAAATACATGTTGTTTTAAAATATGGTTAATATTTTTCCGTAAAAGTCACCTATAACACTGATTCTAAAAGTTTTAGCTGGCCTTACATCTTCTCTTGGTTGACAAGTCAATGCGCAATTCCTTCTGCATTTCGTCTTCTTAAGTACCTTCTAATTAAATAATCCTCTCATATACTCTGACTAATATCAACAACCTAATCTGCTGCCCTGTACGTCTAAGACACAAATGCAGCCAGCCATAACAACAGTGCTGTAAGTCTCTGTTTTATAATACGAGCAAGAAAACGATGTTGCAGGTCAGGGTATATATCAACCGTAGATTTACAATATCAAACAGCTGTGCTAAGATAATCGATTCAAAAAGCTAAAAAAGACTGGGTTCATCTAGCTTTTTCACTTAACTTAGTTTTTTGAAGCAATGAAGGTAGTTACACTAGATTTTAGCAATTTGAAAAAGGCAGGTATCTTAACTTGACTCACAAAAAGCTACCTAAATTGAGAGATACAGAAGGCAAAGGACCTCTAACTATGAACAAAATTCGGAACAAAGAGAAACTGGTTTTAATTCTCATAACATTGACAGTAACTGGCAAGTGCGAAAATCTATCAATAACATACTTACAGCTATGTTTTTGATGCAAAGAAACAGACGGAGATGACATGGCCCAAAGTTAGGGTTACGAATATATGATGAATAAATGGATCCAACAAACACCAATCCAGTCAATGTTGAAAGATGACACATTGTTTAGAGCAATACACTCCCGAATGCTAGGTGATTATCATTACCAAAATGCATTGACAAGTGTGCACAAGAAGAGGCAGCCCGGTGTAGTACTTCGATTTGAATACAAAATGATCATAAACGATTCAAATAGGGCCTAACAGGCAGGAAGATGTCAAAGAAAACCCTTGAGAAGAATTAACGACCACAAAAGGAAAGCACGATGCTTGGCTACTAGGGTAAGAAGGTTTAGGGCGCAGCAAAAGGGTACTAGCAGTAGACCGCTTAAACTGGGTTTATCTCGATCCAGCAGAACAATGACATGGCACAGCCACATCGATTCCGAGACGTTCCCAGTTCAATCATTTGCATCTCTTTAATTTAGAGGCACAAACCTTTTGCCCAATTGGTATGTTTTGATAGGGCTAGAAGCGACACTAAAATTAACGAAAGGAAAAGGTGAAAGCAGAGCAAAACAGTTAAAACCTCTTTATTGCATCGACATATTATGAACTACCAGTCATAGTCTCTATTCCAGTCATGAAGTGAATCAAGGATCTGTATCTCAATCCCAGCTACGTTCCAGTAATAACAATAGAAACATGAGACTTTTACCAGTTGGTTACCAGTTGACGGTAATTTGACTACTATCATTCAAGAACGCCACCAAAAGAGGAAAACAGCTCGGAGAGATCAAGAGCTACCGTGAAAAGTCAATCGGGACTAGTACCTTCAAACCAGAAATGAATAATTCTTCAAGATAAGTATGAATTGCAGAACGAAATGAAAAAATATCACAACACAGTGAGATATCACAACATATCAAAACAATAATAAGCCACAGTGGAGAAAGCTTCAAGTCAACCCAAATTAAAAAAATCATATCACATCCACAAATCGCATTTTCGTGACCTTAGTTATTTTAACATCATATTGAGATAATGTATCAATAGAAGTCTTTGCCCATTTTACATGTTTACTGAGGCTAATAGCTTTACTTTTGAAAACAGTGAGCGGTGATTTTATCATTACAAAGTATTTGCCGATATAGCTATTGGACCAGGTTAGAAGAGTTAGAAGGTAAAAATTTCAGTTACAGAGATTTGCACCATGACAAACGAGCAAATGAAAGCAGTAAGGGTGGTAAATTAATCCGTATAGAGATCATGCAACTAACTTAGTGTTATTATCGATAAAGGCTTTCCACAATTGTTGCATTTACTCATGCAATTCCTCACCAAAACAAGTTTAAGCACAGAATTACGAGGGTAACTTCAATTAAAATTTTATCAGCAGAGTCACCGAGCCTCTAAAACAGGCCTTTGGTGTACAGTTGTTTACAACTTCCACTTACGATTGCATTGCAAAGGTTTCAGGAAAAAGGTTTCAGGAAAAAGGTTTGTAAAGAGTTTTGGTAAAACTAATCGGGGCTAACTGTAAAATAAAAAAGATTGAGTTTTATCTGAAAAATATAATTAGAATTAAAAAAAATGACCAATGGCCAGGCAATCGTAAATGAAAACATTATTGTACCAGCAGCATAATACACGGGATACACCGGCGAATATACTTTTATCTACAGTAATATATTGTGTTTTGCGATTTCGAGGTAAGCATTGTCTTACGAATCGTGTTATTTGATCAAAATTTACATTTATAGTTCTTTGTAAAGTTTTTAAAAAGTGGGACACTCTAGTTGAATCCTAAAGGTCACGTAAAATGAATTCTGGTAGTCAGTGGAAACGATCAAGGGCTCAAAAACATTCGATGGCCATTGTTCAGAACAGAGAGGTTTTCATCCCGAAGAAGGTTATCCCCTAGACAAAGTTTGTAACATAACATGTTGTAGCGGAATTAGAGCCCATCTCATTGGAAAACTAAATGCATAAATGCTTAGTTTGATTTGAAATCGTGCATATTAGGAAGGAAATTGTGGGTTAACCGAGCATGTTGCAGCGATTTCTTGATATTCAGAATCTTGTTCGAAAAATGCAATATCAAGTAGTTGTTAAAGATAACACTAGGATCGAGGTAGTTTTACAAAGAGCCAATACTTAAAATCATGCACCCAAAATTAAGGAATCCCTTACTCTAAAAAACCGTACCTGAAATGGCACTAACCCAGTTATACGTCTGTGTGATATAACTGCAAATATGCTGGATATAGCGACTTCTTTTAGGATTCTGTAATGCACGTTAGTGTGAGACATCCGTTATGCACAAGTACCTTTACTTACGTACTGGCAGAAGTGGAGACTTGAGAGCCAGGAGACATATTCACGGCCATTCTTGGCACCAATGGCAGTGGGTAGAATGGCGAGTTTTGACTGAAAAGGATTTTACCCTTCGTCTTATCGGGGCCACGTGTTGCAAGATCATTAAACACGTAGTCTTCTTTCCTACAGTGAAAAAAAACAAAAACATGCTTAAAATGTAAAGTTATTCGTTAAAAGACAGCGTGTTCAAACAAAATTTCAATTGCATGCACTATCGTTATAACCGCTGGTGAAATACTGATAAAGATTCATATGTTCGTTATTGAATGGCTTAGCCCAAAATAATTGTAACCTGATTGGTTTAGACCAGGCTATACAACCAAAAAACCCCCGTCCACAGAGGGTTAATTCTTCTATATAAAACATTACACCAGGACCTGAGCAATGCTATCTGTATTTTTCTTAGTAACTGCATCCAGGGGGTTTTCATTATAATTCTCTTGGGTGAAAATACTATTCGAATTATTGAATATTAGGAATAAAACCAGTCGGTAGAAAAATGTGATTGTTTTTCATAAGAATAATATAAATTTTGTCCAGCCTCGGTATTCTTAAGAAACTTTCGTTTAGAGCCTGAATATATTCTTAAAGTTTATTGTTTTTCAAATCTGATGTGGTTTCTGGGGAACATCGCCCACCTTTGAATAAAAACCACGCATTTGAAAAACGAGATGTCAGTCATGCGATACTCTGTTATGAAAATCCCAAAACAGGCAACTGTTGAAAATATTAGACGCAAATATTCGAGGCTGAGCATTATTCGTATACTTTTCTTTAAAATTTGATGATTCTAAGCCTGAATAATCTTATAAACAACATTTTTATAAAAAAAGAGTGTAGCGAACAAACAAAACGAGGAATACCAGCAAGTATCTTTGCACCTATCAATTCAGAAAACATAATTTGTAAACGCATTGGTCGTGAATTTTGACCTGATTGTTGGCGAAAATTAATGGATAACCCAGGGATGCGCGGGCAATTCATATGGAAATCACTTCAGTTTAAGACGTCATTTCCTTCTATTTAATACTTATTGGCAAACGGAAAGCAAGTGAAATACAAGGTATCTTGTTAATTGGAAGTTGCGCTAAGAAGTTAGTTTGAAATGCAAAGGCAATATTACGATGTTTGCACCAATTAATTCAAGCTATGTACACATTGCCAACACTGATCTATACTAAAAATGCTTAACGCGACTCAGTGTTTCCGACAAAAGGTCTTCTTGTTAGGAAAAATTTGATTTTATCAACTCTGGATTACAGCTAAGAGATAAGTGGTGAGCAGCGATGACTGTTCTTCAAGAATGAAATGCTTGAAAACATAATTGAAAAAATCGATCATCAATTGTACGAAAATGCAGCAGGTGTTCCTGAGAATGGATTCAACTTACAATTCAGTGCTCTCAACATGAGATGGGACTTTCTCGGCACCATCTGGTGGACCACGTGTAAACAAGAAGTTTGGCGATGAAGAGAATTTTGACGAAGAGCTGTTGCTTTCTGGAGATTGGTTGTCTTGCATTGTGGCACCAGTGGAGGAGGACCTTGATGATGGCCTCGACTCCGGAATCCCACCAGGTGCGATGGGCCACGAAGGCGAGGTTGACTGACTTCTACTGTTCGGTCCACTTGTATTGGCAGCTGGTATGTTTATATAAAGTTCAGATGGATCAATAAGACCATTTGACGTCTGAGTGTGACTGTCTACATTGCGGGGGAAATAACCAGCAAAGGGTGCTTTGCGGCCTTCTGGGGTCTTTTCAGTCTGCAAAAAGGATAAACATCTTTCAGTGACATACAGAATACAGTACGAATGAATGCTGAAATATATACTGCAAGCATGTTTAATACTGTTTATCCCCTCCCAATCGTCAAATTTCAAATCATGTATTCAAATGATACGTCACACTGAAATTAAGGTGAGGGTGTTCGAGGTGAGTGTAATCTTAACACTATCCTTTCAGGGTTGCAGGTAAAGATGTGGTTTTAATCAACACACAGAAATGCCACATTCCTTAAATAGGAACACCAGCAAAGGTTAATACAGCCATCTCAAGAAGCAAAAATGGAACATATTAATATCACTCAATGTGAAATGTTTGATCATTTTTTTATAAGATTGATTCGTGTAACCATATCAACTTAATAGAAATTATATGATAAAATCGAGAATTAAGTATCTTGGGCATTTTGGAGAAAAAAACAGAATGTTGTTTATATTTTTAAGTTAAACATAAGTTAAATCTTAATAGTTCTGATAGAATAAGTAGATATTAAAGAAACATTTGTAATAAGGACCATTATGGTTTTGAATTGAATTTTACTTTCGGGTCAGTGAACCCTTTAATGCCAATTGGCCTTGTAAAGTGTTGATATAGATGTAGACGTGAAACACGACTGACTTTTTGCATTGTAATTTCGTTTCAAAATGACCGTGAAAATATCTGAATGGATAGGGGTCTTACGCCTATACTCACGTCATTTGGTATGTAAGTACCGTTAAAGACAACGACAAGAAATTTCCATACAGTAGAAACCTGCATAAAAGAACCTGTTTTTATAACAACATTGAGGCTGAAATTTAACCTTTGAAACCCCATAATCAAGAACCCCCAAGAGGCTGAAATTTGGAAAGGTTCTTATATATATCAAATTAATAAATGACAAAGAAAACAGCATAAAGTACTGAAGACATGCCTTTTCATTGTAATTAAGCCCAAGTTCCTGAACCAGTGTCTCGATTTCCGGGTTGAGCCCCTCAACACTCCTCCTTGTGTGCAGATTGGTCGTCTTTGGGTTGGATGGAATCGGGATGGCTCTCGAATGAATGATTCCAGTTGAAAAACTTGTCTGAGGACCAACAGCAGAATGATCGCCTTGCAACGGAGACTGTTTGCCGTGGATAGGCTGGGATTGTTTGGTTCTTTGTAAGAACTGTTTGAATTTCTAGGAACAAAACAGACAATGATGAGACAACCTGATACAACAGTTTTTCGGTGGTTACGATCTCGGGGCCCAGGCTTGACAAGTCCTTATTTTTCTGAGTTTCAGATACGTTACCATTATATAGTACATTTGTACAATGGTGTTGTACGCATAAAATTGGCTTTTATTGAAATATTCTGCCCTATGCTTGGTTAACTTGACAAGCTTGTCAAACGTTCAGAGAACGTGAAATTCACTATTATCAGCAACAGAACCAAGCCACAAACATCAACCAACTATAGAGCCTTTTAAGGTGTCTAATGGCTATATGGCTCTGAACATTTTAATGCAAATGGTTGACAATGGTTGCTCTTTATTATCAGGTAAACTTTACTTGAGGGAATCTTTTCTCTCAAAATATCACATCAAAGAAACGTAATCGACAACCTATATTACTTTGCTCTACCTTAAAAGCTATTTTTAAAGTTATAATAGCAATGCATTAAAAATCCACGTTCCAACCAAAGATCATAAACAAATTCAACTGTTCCTTGGCTTAAGCATACGCCCTTTTTAAAAATGCAGGTTTATCAACAGCCATTTCCAAAGCAAAACGTGAAGCAATGCATGCTTCTTCCTGAAGTGACCTACTTGATTTTCACAAGAAATGAATTATTCATTAAACTGACATGAAAATAGTGTTAAGGATTTAAGCTAAACTGGCTTGTTTCTAAAAGTCAAACAAACACCATTCTAAGGCATTTTTCTAAAAGAAAGTATAAACTCAATAGCTCTTTCAATCTGATATTTAAAGCTCTTTGCAGAAATTCCATAGAAAGTTGTGTAACTTATGCAATGAAGATTATCAACTTCTCTACTTTTTAAAAAAAGTTGAGGCAATTTTATAATAACTCACACAAAAGGAGTCCGTTCGTGTTATAAACGGGTGTAAAAATGTGACATTGCGGTTGCAAAATTAAGGTGGCTGGCTTTTGTAAAGAGAGGAAGAAGAAACAATCCCGAGGTAAGCTTAAAATTGGTGGGGAGGGGAGTAGAGGGGCGAAGTAGAGGAGGGAGAAGTTCTTAAGGGTAGCATGCTTATAATATTAGCATACTGCGAGTTATTGTGGACATGCAACTGTCAAGTTTGTCAAAGATGAAGGTGGCCATGGTAGTGGTCGCAGAATACTAGATGCTGTTTCAACGAATCTTCTGGCAGATTTTTAATGATCCACTTTATGTCATTATTTCGCAAAATGTGATCCAGTCACCCCCCCCCCCCAACAGACTCATTCTTGCGTTGAAAAACAGCTAGCAGTTGTTTCAGTTAATGGGGAAATAGCTAAAACCTGCATGTCCTCATTTCAAGATTAGGCTGAGCCACGCCACTTTAAAAGGGGCACCAGAAAGAGTAGATGTACAACTACTGTTTATTACCAGTCACGATTCGGGGTGTTGCTTTACGTTGCATTCTAAGTGCTCAACAATGCATTCTAACGACGGGTTATTTACAAAGTGTGGGTAAAATGTCGCCACCTTGGCTGGTGGCACTGCGTTGCATTAAAGCAAGTCAAAGATTGTTGTTTGAAAAATTCTACCAGCAGCATTTAAACCACTGCCAAAATTGTTGAGGTAACTGAATCAGGCCTTTGTGAAAATATTTGATATGTGACTCACTGTTAAGTCTCATTAGAAACTCGTTTACAAAACTAAAAAACCATTAGTGTTCAACGATGCCAAATAGGAATATATGAAAATGTTAGGTTGGGTGGTGTTGTTTATTTTCACAAATCAAGGTGAACACATGTATTTGTTACACAATGAATAATTTTTAGTGCTAATGGTTACTATCATTATTCATATGACTGCTGCATATCATGACGGAAAACAGTACGTAGTAACGAGGGCTGTGAATGAATGTTATAAACTGGAACATGGAAATTTCACGACACGATGAGGAACACCCAATTAACCTTTGGATCAAGTGATGGATCCGATAGACCTATGGATCTAAGCAGAACTGAATAAAGAATAAATACTATAATATTTGATTAAACTCTTCAACGGGAAGTATTGAAACTTCTTCATTATGTACACCACTTGTTCCTCCCTGCTTTAAGTTTCTTTGTGGCAAGCCAAATAATTCAATTCTTTGTGCTTATAACAATGTCTACATTCAAAGTACAAAGAAAAATACAGATCTAGAGCTGATCACAGTAAAACAGAAACTATCTACACACCTGCCTTTTATATGCAGTTATTTTTGTATGAACAATTTTCAATGAACTCTATTTGCCAAAAACGTTTTTTTTTCAAAATTCAAACAACTTGAATGGGTAACATGTGTTCTAAACTGCTCCCTTTATCCAATGGCTACAACAAGAAGTCTCATGGCAGTTTCTTTGTGATGTAGGCTGTGCATGATATTAAGGCTTAATTTTGGGAGTGGCTTAGCACAGATGTAACCTACATATGAGTACAAACAGCAGCTTATCAGCAGTTTCTTAAATGAGTATTCCACCATTCTGGTGCCAGTAGTCTTGAGATTTTTGAAAAAGGTGTTGTAATTTTCAGATCAGTGACTGTCATGTGATGATTAAGACAAAAATTAGACTAAAATATGTTTTATTCTTATATGCAAACAGTTTTGTATATCTTTACAAAGATGGAGACAGTTGCTTTGGAATTAGTGATTTGAATCCTGAAAATGCTTTGGAATGGTCAATGTCTAACTGCCTGTTCATGAAATAAATGAAAATAGGGAAGTCATGCTTGCTATTACATTGTGATTGTGATGCTATCATGCAATTTCAGCAGTTCACCAACTATCAACTCATTCACAGAAAACAATGATCTATCACCTGCTTACTTACTGTTATTTACACATTGTCAATGCCATTGGCCACTGCACAACAATTACCTGCTGCATTGAACATGCAGTGGTTGTTGCTTGTTCTCATTATTAGATCATGTCCTGGTATTCTCACTATTCACATCTTATTCTCATAGGGAGCTCTACCAATATCACAGGTTTTGCTTGATACTTTCTCTATACCATGGCCCATCCAGATTCCAAAACAAATCAAACTTTTGAGATACATTTTTAGGAACACAAGACTTTAAAGTAGCTAGGAAAGAGCCTGACAGAAAGAACTGCATATGACAAACTTTACCTCTTTGGTATCACTTCCTATAGAATTTGACCTCTTGTGGTTACTTCTCTGATTTTCTTCTGTTACATCATCTGGTCCAGGTAGAGTCTAGAAAAGAATTTGATAAATATGTTTCTAAATTTAATAGTAGAGTGTCATTATAAAATGGAAACAAGATGCTTCTTCTCATCTATCAAGACTTTCAAAAAATCCTCCTTATCTATCAAGCAGCTCTATTTCAAATCTCTTAGCCTCAAAATATGATAGCTATTTTAAAATAATGTGCATCTTTTTCTTATTTTAAAGTAAAAACTTAAGTGCTGCAGTTGGTTCTGCCAGTCTCTTCACAAAAGGAAATTTTAACTCACCCATTAACATTTAGGAATTACGGTCTTGCCCTCAGATTTTGAGTTTCAGCAAATCATTTTCACTCTGCTTTTAAACCAAAGTATAAAAGACTAGATATCTTACTCCTTGCAATCACTGACATAGCAACAGCCCAGTAGCGTTATGCAGTTAAAGGCACCTTAGTTCAATAACTGAGCACCCACCCCCATCAAAAGAGGCTCTAAGTAAGATTCATACTTGATGTTTTAAGACTTTGCTCAAGTTCAACTAATTTTCAAAAACTTTCGAAACTTTTCAACTGAAGCTTTTATAACTCAGCTCTGCACCCTTGCGTTTTATTTGCCTTGCTTTATTGATATTTACCCTTACTTGATTTACATTGGCCATGCTGATGAAAAAAGTTATTTATGTTGTAATTTATAGATGCACAAGCTCAGCATTTTCATATACTGCAAATGTACTAATGCCTGGAAGGCAAGGCAAATGAGAGGATTACAATGAAAAAAATTAATCCAAATAGAACCTAAAACAGTATTGTAATATTTTAGATATATATTATTTGAGACTTCCATCTGACACTGATAAAATCTAAACCCATTTTCTGTTGCACGCAAAAAACAATAAAATTAATCCATGACATACTTGTGTTCCTTTATTGCATGTACTCTGCACAAATGCTGAAGCGCCATCTTTTGGCCATTGTCCATTCATATATGAGCTGGATAGTGTTTCAAGGGAATTTGTACGGGCAATGCCAAGGCGAACAGGTCTTGGCTTGTCACCTAAAAACAATGCAGAAACAAAATATGGTGAAAAACTGATAAACTCAATAAATCTAGCCAAATACCATGCAGGTACCATACATGGAATATCTCTTTGAACAGACCCCTCTCAAATAAGCCCCCTTCCTGTAGGTTAATTTTCTTACTAAGTCCCCACCCTTGAATAAGTCTCCACCTAGCAATGATGATTTCAGTCTATGATAGGTAACATTTCAAACAGAAATCAAAAATAAGATCGGTTAAGCATTTTTGCAATGTATATTTGTCAACATTGATTTGCAAAAAAAATCATTTTCAAAGAAACTAAAGAAAATGAAATGCCTTTAAAAACAGCTATTTGACTGGCAACTTAAGATAATTTTTGTAAACCTCGCCATTGAGAGTCCCTCAAAGTGGCCCCATGCCCAAACAAATTTCAAATTAATAGCAGACCTGGTTGTAAAAATTCTGGAAGGCAAGTGGTAAATGCTCTCCTTGTTGGAGTAAGGTGGGTGATTTTAACAAAATGCAAAATTTATCAAGACAATTTTTTGGGCCCATTTATAAAAGACCAAACAAGTTAGAAAAAAAATGGTCTTGAAAACAAACATAAAACTTTAACTTGCAACTCTTCTCAAAAACCTTTTGAAAACATCTCTATTATGGACTTTAAGAGAACACTGCTAACACACTTAGGTGAAAATGACATTTGAAAACACTTTCCTCATTTGGCTACAACATGAACATTCCTCTTTGAACATTAACCACTCAGACCGACATAAATTTCATTAGTTGAGTATCTGACATCATATTTCACTCAAAATAATGAGATTTGAATTCCATTATGTTTTTCTGTCTGTGAAGTATTAAAAAGACAGACAGGCATGATGTTTTCTCTAGCTTCATCAAACAAACCATCAAATATCATGGCCAATGCCAAGGGTCAGGCCAGATCAAACATGTGCATGGTGGAAGAGAGTTGTATTTGTTAATGTTGAGTGGACAAGTTTTTTAGAATTGACAAAAATATCTAACAAACTTTTTGAAATGTGTGAATACAAGAAGAGGCAGAGTATACAAGTTCTCAAGCGATCTAGGAGGTTGCTTAATTGCCATCTCAAATGGCCATGCATTTTAACAAGCTTTTTTGGCTGGAGGGCAACTTCTTAAATTTTGGGCAATTATGCTACCAAGTTTCTTAGCAAGTTTTGCATATGTGTTTCAAACATTTTAGATAAAGAATCCTTTTTAAAGGGCATTCAATGTATGTAGTTAGGTTTGAAAGAAAATACTAACAAAACGCTGAGCCAAAAGATTTTTTGCAAAATTGAGGAATTCAGTTTTCTTTCCTACTGAATAATTGACAATATAGGGTTAAAGTCTGTTAACAAAGACATCTGTGTCATTGAAAACAGAGGATAGCTGTTTCTTCAAAGGGACCTTTCTTGTTCCTCAGTAGGAAAGTATTTATATGGTAAATAATAAGGATTAAGAAAATCATTATTGGCAAAATATTTGCAGCTGTTTCTACAAAGTATGCAATTAATGCTGCAAAACTAAGCAACTAAATGCACATAAGGAAGCAAATCTTTGCCATTTGGCAAATTTGATAGTTTCTTCACAAATGATAGGTCAAAGTGTTAAATCTCAAGTCATTTTCTTGGAGTTTGGTGTTTGTTAAAATTTTTACCTGTGTATAGCTAAGGCTTTTTATATATTGTTGCATCTATGTCAACTAGTAATGCACGTAGGATATACATGGTCTACAGAACATCTGCACTTTTTGACAAAACTTATCAAGGGAAACTTAATGTTGAGGGATTATATAATTCAAAGTATCATCATCATTGTGCTGCCTTATCTAAGCAATCCATTTTGAAAACCACAAATCAAGATATTTAATGACCATATTGTTGCACAATATATTATCTCAAAACTCTCCTACTTAATATCAATTTATAAAAACAATCATTCAGTGGAAATTTGGTCATTAGTGTTCATTTTGAAATTATGGCGAGGTTGCTCCATTTTATGAATTTTTTTAAATAAATATGTGGCAGCCTCCTCTGGCAAAAATGCATAGTTACATCAACCTTGCAAAAATATAAAAAAATGGGGCAATAAGCTCTTGAAGAATTTTTCATTTCCTCCAAAAGGCTATAGATGTTGCTAGCATAAAAAAGATCCATTGGCTTTAAAGTATTTTGAATTAGAAAGAAAACTCAAGGAGAAGCTTGAGTTATATTCTTAATCACAGAAACTGTTCAAACATAATGATGACTTAAAGATGATGATCTAATTCTATCTCAGCCTTGGATTAGAAATAAGCCAATTGAGATACAAATTGAACCAGAGGAATGTACTACTTTGATTCAAATCACAGGATGGTAAATTTTTTGCTACAAGGAATGATAACAGGAGAAACCCATGTTTCGGTTTGCCAAATATGTTTCTCTTGCTCCGCCATGATGTTGGCGTGTATAAAAATGACCTTTTCAACGTCCTTCTTTGAGTGTACCTGCAAGTTCTATTCACATGAAAGAACAAGCTATCTACCAGAATGGCCGACAAACATGTGAGAAAAGACCCAACCCAACCTAAACGTTTGAAAACAGGAGATAAAATAGTAGTGAAAAGAATCGGCCTATGGGCAAAAAACAGCACAACAGACCCAAGCTGCCCTCTAGAAGCGACTGAAAAACCGTCGTTTCAATTCGTCGGTCTGCCATTTAGGAAAAGCACTTCTCCTGGATAGAACCAACATGTTGGGACTGTGAAAGGAAATGCAACTAGAATTTAACATTCTAGCGTAGAAAAATTTCCTCTTTGCTACTAACATTTGAACGCCCAAAAGGGTAATAGGGGTCTTATCAATTTGAGGGTTCATAGACTATAGAGTAAACATGAAAGTTGTCGAACTTAATTGCATTCCTTATTGGTAATTTCGTAAATTCACTTGCCGAATTGGCCTTTCTTTGCTTGGTGTATACTTAATAAAGTAACAAACTGGTTTACAACTAAAATTGGCAGTTTTCACGGCCAAACTTTGTCAAACTTATCATAGATCAAATATGTCATTTTCCTGAGGGAGCTGCACAATTATTACTGTATTAAACCAAAACTGAAACTCCGAACAACCAAACGTTGCAAATAACCTTTTCAAGATCCCTAATTCTTCAACCTTTTAAATTATCACTGTACATTCCATGCTTCTATACAGTTATTGGGCTATGTCAGGAGGATTTTGCTACGCCAAAAGTAAGCAACAATTGCAAACGCATTATTAATATTGACTGCATTAGTAACTCAATAAAGAAATATCTTCTAGTTTATGTCACATATTTCTTCGCATTGCCTTCTTGCATATTTAAACTAAGCAATAAGATACACAAAACTCCTTTGTTGTTTAGAATGTCATCTCTTTGAGGTTTCTGACACACATCACAACAGAACAACCATCATCTGACTTCCATTTTGATAGTAAATTTGCAATAATTAAAATGCACTAATTCTACTTACCAAGGGGTGAAACAAGTGTTCGGTGTTCTGAAGAAAAAACATCAGGAGATCTTCGTATTCTACTTTTTGTGGTTTCTACCAACCCTGGAGATGGAACGGGAGAGCTTTGTCTTCGTCTTGTTGGACTTGGATTATTCCTTACAAGTGAAGATATGGGGGCTGTTGCCTTGAGAGGTTGTGGTTTAAGTTTACCACTTGCTGGTGAATTATTCCTTCTTGGTCGCTGAGACGCCATCTTTGTAAATTATCGCCACAACTGGCCTAAATTCCTTTCATCGTTGGCCGACGGGTCTGAAAACTATCACCGCTACTTTGACAAGCCCACACCGGCCTACCTCTTTTACAAAATAGATTTCTGTCAATGAGTTAATGAAAAATTATCCACATTGTCATGTGACGAACCAATTATATTTGATTGGCTAGTACTCAATGTAACTTTGTTGTGATTGGACAATCATATGACCTTCTCCAGGGCCAGTTCATTCACAAACTTTCGCTGTTGCTTGCTGGTTGCTGGCGCTCCTGCACCTAACGACGAGCTCAGTCTTAGACTATCATGACGTCACATCAGCCATACGTGCAACAAATTGAGCGCCATTCACTAAGAACCAAAGTCTTTCTTTGCTTTTCATATACACTCTTTTCTATAACAACCGGTAATATGGATTTCAGGCTTGCTGCTCTTAACGAAAATGCAAGCCTGGATTGTTCTTGAATTGTTCTTGATTTTTCTTAAATTGTTTGGGACTGGAGCCTCAAAATTGGTCACAAAGTAAGAACAAATTAAAGAACGAACTGAGACCGAACAGCTATGAAATGCAATCTCAAAACGAAAAACTATTTGCCATCTAGGGGTGCAATTGTAAAACTTTTTCCTCACCTCATTATAGCCCTACCTTAAAAGTGTCCTCCCTAATTTAACTACAAAGGTATAGCCAGTTTATCATAAATGTTCCTAAAACCAAGTCTAATGATTCAAACGATAAAATTTTTGAATGAAAAAGTTGTTAAACACAAATTTTACCAGAATTTCCCTACAGGTAAGGCGTGGCAGCCCAAATTGGAAGGCGTTGCCGTTGCCAGCTATGGAAATAGAAATAGTAATTTTTGAAGATATTACAGTGATGTCACTCGTAGGCGTAAACTCAGGGGGCTCTGGGGCTTCAGCCCTTCCTGAAGAAAACCGGGGGGCTGAGCCCCCCCCCCTGGAAAATAAGGAAGTGCTATATAATCACTTTTTAGATTAGTTTGTTATATTATTGGTTTCACGCATAAGATTTGTTGCATTAGATAATTGCGTTTACAGCAAAATAAAGTATGAAATTGTTGTGAACATAAGGTCAGATCCAACTCGAGGCCAATCCTTCAGAGAGGCTGGAAGCATCAATTTCATTTGTGTGTTTCTTCGGAGCTGTCTAGTTTCCATACTACTCGACCTGATGACGTAATTAGTTTACCCTAAACCTAACCCTAACCCTAAACCTAACCCTAACCCTTTACTTGAAATAATTAATCATACTAATTTATGACTATAAATCATGCTTATTTAGGACTATCAGGTATAAAAATATAGACAATTCGACAATATAGACAAGTATAAAAACTAGACAATTCCTGTTTCTTCTTCCTCTATATTGCAAAATACACGGAAAAATCACCTTCAAGCCCTTAACTAATCGACTTTCTATCCTGTGACATCAGCAGCTGCCATTAGGAATTTTCATTAATTTTTTGAGCCCCCCTGAAAAAAATGCAAGTCTACGCCTATGATGTCACTCAAAACAATGAAATGTTTCATCGAGGGGCTAATTTAATAATAATCCCACCCCTTTCTTAGCAGCAATATAAAATGAGCCAAGCAATCAGCATCTTACTAAAAGATTAAGATTCCCAAGGAAACTGAATTGCTTTGGATATGCGTAGATAAGATATCTTTCTATTTAAGCGAATGGTGTCATCCATCAGTTATTTTGGCTTGAATTTGGCTTTCAATGAAACACTTTGCTCAATATTCCAAGTTAATAACTTCTTAAGCAGGTCCCTTGAGGCAGATTTTCAATGTTTGAGGTGTTGACGGAGAAAAACAAAGACAATTCCAGTGTCAGTCTTTTTAATTTACTCTTAGTATAACTTTCGAGGTGATTTTTCTTATGTCTTAAATCAAAAGATTGTGTTTTAATGATAAATAGTAATTATTTGAACTTATGTATCTAAAAGTTAATTTACATCGATGTTC
This sequence comes from Rhopilema esculentum, assembly GCF_057945365.1. Classification (NCBI taxonomy): domain Eukaryota; kingdom Metazoa; phylum Cnidaria; class Scyphozoa; order Rhizostomeae; family Rhizostomatidae; genus Rhopilema; species Rhopilema esculentum. Next base: position 6,719,816 of record NC_142830.1, read on the forward strand.
ACTGTCGAAGACGAAAGTCTAAACGTCTACGTGACAGTGTTTTTCTTTAGGATTTATCTTCTTACACTTGAAACCAGAGCTGCTGATAGTATTAATATAAATATTTTTAGAGATAAACATATATAAATGACAATGTTTATAGCTTTTGTATGCAAGTGAACAAAGATGAATATGTATACAAAGAATGTTCTCGGTATGATTTACCTTCACTCTATAGTTTCCAAACTACCTTAACGTATCGTATAATCAACTTTAAAAAAAACTATTATGAGGAATATTGCAAAATTGAATCTTTAGTCATACTCGCAACTATCTATTAATTGCTCAATTCAAATCAAACCCAAGTTATACTGTAACCAAGTTATACAAGCCCAAGTTAATGAAAAATTTATGTAACTTTCATAGGCTACCAAAGAAAGCTAACAAAGTGATAAGTCTCTAGATAAATTTTAATTCAAATATATTGTGGCCCTAAAAGTGCCGAATGTTCAATGAGCACGTTAGGCCAAATTGTTAATGGTTGGGACTATCAAACGAGAAACTTTTTGATAAATTTCATTTACTTCTTTGATGCATAATTGTGTAAATGTTTAAGGCTCATTTCTTCCCTAACCCATCTAATTCTATTCAAAAGGCAGAAAATGAATTAACCAGAGACCTTGGATCTGTTGACTGATATTTGTGATGTTGTTGACATAATTATGTTTTCTAAAATTACAAGCTAGTTAAAGACCCTGTGCTCCCCATGAACCTTTGCGAGCGCTCAACACATCAAAATGTAAACACAGCACAAACTGCCGACCTTTACGTGCGCTAGGTACAAGCTAGTTACAACAGATCTACCCCTTCATCACTGTTCTGTGCCCTTCATAGACATTCTTGTTCCCGCCTGAAGCCATCTGGCCTTATTGTTATTTCTTTTGTGATTTCATGTAGATGATCCATGTAAATTACTCAGCACATGGATTATGACCATAAAAGAACAATACAGTTAGGCGCTGTCAGCGTGATAGAACACCGGGCTCCAAAACTTGATATGAGACATTTATCGTTGACATTAAAGGAAGCTTTCCTTAAAAGTAACAATTATAATAAATATATGGAACCAAAGCAACAAAGAACAGAATTTAAAATTACAATCATTCTTTTTGAGCGTTTGACGGAATGAGGAAATTGTTTACCCACAAAACATTGAATTTATATAATAATCTTTTACAATCAATGGTTTCCGACAATTTTAAGTAGGAGAAAATATTCCAAACTTTTTTCAGATTACAAATGGTTGGCAAACCCTATAGAGAATTCAAAGATGAACTTATTTTATCAAAAATGAATAAGTGCCCGGGAAGTCACTGCAACCTCTTTTTGAAAAATGCGAGAATTAGAAAAATCACTCGATCGAGTGGCAGGAATAGTGTCTTTTTAGATAGCCCTGCAAGTGCAGCAAATTCTTGAGTCGCATGCTTGAGTGGCCATGTCTTATTGTATTCAATTTCAAGGTGAAAGTATCTTCATATTATTGTCTCTCTTAATCATATCGAGCGAGGGGCCAGTTGTCCTCAAAAGCTTCCCATATTTTGTGCCACTGATTTTCCCCGGAACTTTTCCCCCTCCTTACCCCCACTCCTGAAGTGACGCTCCTGGGTGACGTCATAAAATCTATTGTAGGTTCTCTGTGTAATATGAAAGAACATTGTGAAATCTTTCAATATATGACAAAAAATTGAATTTTACTTATATTGGCTGGGATATAGCCAAATAAATTCATTCACAGTTACAAATCACTGCAATTTCTTCTTCATTTGAACTCCATAAACCAATCCAAAACCACTGTAACCATTGGGTAATGTATCTCTGTCAGATTGTAGCAACATTAACTGAATTTGCAATCATAAAAGTATTCAAAATGCAAATTAACAAAAAAAGAGATTTTGTGACGTCAGACTTGTTTTCTCTTTCTCCGGTCGTAAAATATTGGTCGTTTGCCACCTGACAGGTGCAGTTTTACATCATTATATTTTCTCGTCCATCATGAAAAAGTGCAGCTTTGATTTTGTCTATTGCATTTCTTAGCATTTTTTCATTTCATTCTGGGTTTACGGCCTTTTCCAACATATAAAAACCAAGCATCGGTTCATTTCATCCGAATTTGTAGGATTGAACTTTCTTAAATCAATTCATTGGTTTTCCAATAACCAGGATGAAATTGAATGAAATTTTCCCAAAAAAGGAATTCTCCTTTCTAATTTGGCATAAAAGAGTGATGTCATTTATGCTTTGCAAGCTGAATTTTTATTAAGTTGGAATAAATCCAATTTGTTGTGCATTCGCTATAATGTTCAGACAATCTTGATATTTTTGTTGAATATATCTTACGATATTGAATGCTCATTCATTTGATCTGAATCTACCACCGGTTGGCGTAGTTGATTGCCAGTTGGGAACTGCCTTCATTGTGGGCGTGCCTTCCATCAGAATCTGCCTCTAGTTATGCATATCTAGCATCTACGTTGGCTAATGCGCTGGCTGACGTTTACGCTTAAGGCTGCAAGCAACTGAAATAGCGACAATTACAGCTGATAAAATGTTTGACGTGGAAATATAATCCTAGTAGAAAGCTTAGTAGAAGTAACATGGGCTTTAATCTTGAATAGATGTCATTAACATTTAAAGGCAGCTGGTAAGCATATTTCGTTCGCAAAAAAGGAATTTTTTTAGAATAAAATGCTTGTAATTTCTCGGGAAAAGTGCATTATGTCTTGGTGATGATGTTTTAATTACCCATGATTTGAATCTGAGGTGAGGTTTAAATTAGAAAAAAGTTTAGAAAAAAGATTTTTGTGACATCAGTATTTGGGAGTATGGTTCTGTCTTTATTCTAAAATCTATTACCCAAGCCAAAACAATACCCTGGGTGCCAGAGTCTTCATAATTTTGTCTCAGAAATATAGTTCCAACATTCATACTTTGCTGCAGCGGTCTACGATACTTTATCCCTAGTTTCTTGAAGCTCTGGGACAACCAAAACAGCAGAAATCCATTAGCAAAAGTCAGGTTTTTGCTTGCCATTTTTCACAGTCACTTTGCAATAGGTCTAGCAGATTTTGCAGTTTTGACGATATTTTATGGTGTTCATTTGGATTTAAAGTTGATAATTCTAAAAATGATTGCTATGACATCATCACTTAGGAATTGAATCACACCATTACGTGGATGATAGTAGTAGAATTCCCCTTTATGATTTTATTCCACAAAGACCACCAAAACAAGTTTCACAACTGAATATTTTGTTTTCAGAAAGCATCATTGCAAAGTTAGAGTCATGAGCTGAAACCTCAGCTTTTTTGTATCTTTTGAAAAACCTAGGAAAATTCACATGTACTTTCCGCTCCACAACGGTAGAAAAAAATTCCCACGTATGCAAGGTCTAAAATACTTTCAAGTTTTGCGCCAGGAAAAAACGCTTCTAGGAAAGAAACCGCAAAATGAGTTAAGTTTTGCAACAAGGCTTTCCAAACGATAAATCATCATAACTAAGGATGCTTTGAAAAGGTGCACTTGCTGTTGGTAGTTCCAATTTGCAAGGTTGCAATCGTCTTGTACAGATACGGATAGGCAGACTCTAAATCAAGTGACCGCGAGCTTAACTGTCTTCCAAAAACGTTTCTTTCTATTTCTTTCTTGAAAATCTTCTACTAATATTGATTAGTTCCTTTCAACTTTCTATAGTTTGTTTCTAGAAAGGGCCAATACTCTTAAGCCGAACAGATACGAAATTTCCGAAAAATTTCCGAATCGTGCCCCCTGCCCCTCCCAGTCACAACTCCCCTCAAAAACAACTTAAGTGTTTGGCGCCGTTTATTCGCTGATGCGTAGTTTCTCTCCTTCTTACGCTCTAACCTCTCAAGAGGCTGCTTACGGGTTGACCAAAATAAATTTAACACTAATGACTTCCGAGAAAAAAAGAACGAAGACATCATAACTTTGAGCGTGGAGAGACCAAAGGATAAAATAGAGAAGAAAATTCCAGTTATGGGGAAGTTTCCACTCTCAGGCTAAAGACAGAGCTGACTTGGAACAAGCAGAAATAAAGTTTCTGTAAGCTATTCACCTTGCGTAATAGCATCAAGAGAGCAAAGGGACATTACAAAGAGCTTTAATGGGAAGAAAGAAAACGACTATACCAAGATGGAGCAATTAGAATCACTCGTAGCAGAAGATCTATTGGCTGATGCACCACAACCTTCTTGTCTGAGCCCACTTCTTTTCAATTTTCATAGCTGACTTTCATACTGTTGTTTCCCAATTATGCACTTGCCCATGTTAGCATTGTCACAATAAATTTTAACAAATAAACATTTTATTATCAAGAGTAACAGGCTGCCGGTCACTGCTGCATGCATACATAACAAGCTCAATTCTACAAAGGTATGGCATGCGAATCCTGTCAATGTGAATCTTTCACCTCTCTACGAATTATTGTAATTATTGTGCTTCAACCTTAGTCGAAGTCACCACAACTGGGAAAATCTGACAAATTTGTTCCCCATTGTACTTAACTTCTTGGGCAACTGATATCCCAGACAATCCAGACAAAGCCAGACCAAGGAATCGTTACTTTAAAAGCACTTCTGCAAATCTGCATTTTGAGCTACCTTCCTTTAGGCTGGATCAATGTGGAGAAAACTATAATTTTTAAGCAAAGACCTCTTGGGAAAATTGTCTACGATAATACTGTGGTTAGCTTGCTACTTATCCTATGTCAGATCTATGCAACTTTAAACGTCACGTTGTAGTAAAAGCTTTTTCTTTAAAGATACCACCCTCATGTCGTAATACAGTCTCAATATTTTACATGGGGTGACTTTGTTCTAACTTTCGCACGAACAGCTTGAATATTGAGAAGACTGCAAAAAGACTAACGAAGACCTTATGTCGTGTACATAGGCCTTATCGTTGCCACTGCTAGTCGAGTACATTGTTGTGTGCAGGGAGTTCACCTTGAGTTTTCAACTTTGGTGTTGGGCTTGCATTGAGGGAACAAATTTTGTTACCAAATACAAACTTATATCTTTGAGACAAGTGCAAGGGCAATGACCCCATTGACCTCACTTCGGTGTAGCCACTAACTCGATGGTAAAATGCCAGATTCAATAGGACAGCGTCCAGAAAATTGTTCTTAAGGCCAAACTTTAGTAGAATAAGGTAAAATAGTAATGGAAACAATGAGTGGTCTCGGAGTGATAACAGAAATGCTTCACTGACCTTCCACAAATTCCCCTGTCCAATTAACTCCTATGCTGTTCCAAAGATGCTCCAGAAGGTTGTGGCATTTTTACCAATGGGATCATCTCACCATGGCTTTGCTTGTGATGGGGTTGGAAAAGATTACAGAAAGGGAACAAGACTGTGGTTTGTATCCTGGCATTTTCAGGTTAAGCTGTCGGAACTACAGAAGTCTAAAACAGGATAAAATGGATCGATGTTTATCTTCCTAAAATGCTCATGAAACATCTGAGGTTTGACATTGGCATGAAAATTCACGAGAAGGATTGCTATTACGAGAAATTTTAAACACCCCGCTCAAATTGAACAAGCATCACTTTTTTGGCAAGAAATCCATGCCATGCATTTCCTAATGCGCTAGTTCGATCAGTAGGTGAAAAAGAAACGTGGTCCATTAAATTGGTTTTCGCTTTAACAAATCTTAGGTAAGCCATATTACTAAAAAAGAAGAGCTTCATTACACTTCCATGCTATTCAGAAGGGCTTGGGCTGTCATAAGCTTAATGAACGGGGGGCTTAACAACTCCAATGTTAGAAGCACCATGATTCTTTCTCATGGGTAATATATAATAATGGCAGGGGAAAAGAAGCTTATCTTTAACTGGCAGGGTATGGGTTAAATTTTACTTCACAGATAGGCCTCAAAAAGAAAAAGGTGATACAATTTTCGGGAAGTGAAGACTGAGGACAAAGAACTCCAGCTTGCAGGGGGCTCGGGGAATTGAAAAAATGCCCGATCTTTCGATCTTTCGGTCATTCGATCTTTCGAAAAGGAACTCCCTGTTAGAAAATTTCTCGTCAGGGGGAGTTTTCACCTGTTACAAAAGAGGGGTTGCAATAGATACCTACGTCTTGGGTAAGACCTTTCCGATTTTGATTCTGGATGATACAAAATTTTGCACTTGGAGGAAAATGATTGAGACTTATGACACAATTTTAACGAATGACCAATAAAAGAGGAACATCACTCATTTTAAGTAAATACAACAACCAGCCCAACTGTAGTCAAAGGAATTTCGATATTTGATTTGGTGAAAGTCTGTTGCCTCAATTGAGAGCTACAAGAGCTATTTGCTCCATTTGATTTGCAAGGAATCAAATATCAATTTGAATTGATTGCCCAGAGTTGCACAGCTATTATTTTGCAAATAATTGTTTAATCAAGAGTAATTTCTACCGCGTGCTTATGAAAGTCAGGTGTTTACACATTCAGACGTTAAAAGCACTTTGGGTTGCTTTCCCCGTACATGCACGTCAGTGTCGTCGTTTGTAAGACAAGAATCGTCAATAAATATATACTGATGAAGACTTCGGTCGACACGTTTAAGAGATAGTGTTTTTTTTGAAATTCTAAATGTACATATCTGAGCACATGCGGGTGATAATGTAAGGTAATGGGTACGATTTTCAGCTTTGATACGATACTGTTTTCTGGATATTAGAGCTGCGGTCATCGGGAAACCAAATATATGCGTCCCAATTTGTTTAGGAGACTTTCAAAAGGGGTTAAGGGGCAACCAACAAGGTTTGAGCATTATACAATAAAAGAAAAGCTTGAAAGAAAAGCCGAGACCGATACAAAAGTTAAAAAATGTCATTGCATTCTTGAAGAAATATAGAAAAGAGGATATTGTGATTTCCATTCTAGCCAATGCAGTCAAATGAAGTTATTGCAGCAAACACCAAGTATCCAGGTATTGTGGTTAGTGAACATTGCCGCGAGACTGGCCTCTCTTCTGATCCCCCCATGCTTCGGATTCAAAAGCAAATGACAATTTTTCATCTTAGCAGGTAGGAAAAAAGTTGGTGATGTAAAGTGTCTACGGATATGACAAAGAATTGAATAAAAATCTAATTTGTATTGCAGTCTACTCTGTCTACGAAGAGCGAAGGCGAAGCAGCTGGTTCAAAAAGCGCGTCCAAATGCGGCAGTTATTTGGTTCACTGATAAACAAGAGCTAATAAAGAAAAATATTTGCTATTGTCAATTGCTTGGTTACGCAACCACGTGTATTTCAGTCGAGCTATTATTTACTATGACAAGACTGGACAGGCTTGGCGCACATTCCATGGTACTATCTATGGCATAGCCATATAAATGATGCTATGGCATAAGTAACCGGGGGACCACGAACAGTTAAATTTATCGACAAAAACAAAGAACATACATAACATACATACACATACATTTATGCATACATACACATACACATACACACAGACATAGGGGATGTTAGTGTCACACCACCTAGACCCCATTACAAAATCACTATTTTCTTTTGCTGTCTCATAATCTGCTATAACGCGATAGGAGACATAATCTGCGATCATTTGCTATAATAGAGCCTGAGGGCCTCTGGCTCTCAGTTACCGAATTGTCGTTACCGATATTTTATCTCGCTATTTACAGACCGTTGTCAAAGATGGATGTTGATAATAGTTTATATAAAAACTTCATGTAGTTTAGACTGTTTGATAGCGATAGCAATTTACTATAATTTGAATATTTAGATAATTCTCGAGTCTGACCGAAATTTCCTGCTGAAGTGAACAAATTCAATTAAAAATTACAGAAAAAGCTAAAATTTTAAAACGCGGGCCTGACCGCGTTTTAAATTTTAAGATACAGCATGAAAATTTCGGCACGGTTTAATTTCAATAAAAGATTCCACCACTTTGACCCACTTTGAGGAAATACCGACAACCCTTACTCGGAAAAGGTAATACAGGACAAACTGACCGTTATGAAAAACTTTCCATCCGTGAAAAAATACTTCTCCAAAAGTGTTCTTCGCACTTGAAAAACCAGGCAGCTGCTACGTAAGCCAATAGCCCACAGTGCTTTTATCCTGCGTTGCATTCGAAAAGCCTGCATTTCGTTGCGTCATATCGAGCAAAATGCTATCTTATTATCGAAAAAGAGGGCAAATGCTCGTCTCTGAATAAGGTAATGTATGATATGGAATAAAAGCACAAGCTTTTCATGCTATTGCTTCTGATTTTAACTTTGAAAAAATAGAAAAGTTCAGAAACAACGTCATCAATGGGTTAGGCAATTATCAATAAAATCTATAAACTTACTATCATTTTATTGAGTAGCAAATAGGATTTACTAAACATTTGAATGTAGTAAAATTATCAAAAATTCTTAAAAAGGAGAATTATTGTTTCTAATTACTTCCAAAAGTATGACTTCTACAAAATGATGTGAACTGTATTTCCTCTAATAGCCACCCCGGCGTTTTCTTTTACTTTAAATCAATTTGACACGGCGTTTATTAGAGAGGCACCAAATTCAGCACCAAATGTTTGCCTTATAACAACAGATAAACAAACTTCTTGGGTATACATACAAACAAATGATCAAACCAGAAGACTACATATAACAATGAAATCTAACTATCCATATCTTCCTGAAATTCTTCTACAATGAAATTCTTCCAATATTTTTTCTTCGACAGATTCGGTTAATGCGAATGGAGTAAAATTGTGTGATACAATAATGAAGAATGAACCTGACAGTTTTTGTACGTCCTCTTTCCTGCATATTTTGCAATTCTTTTTAATATATCATCCTTCTGTTGTCGGTAGCGCTAACTGAAAGGAGCGTTTATTTCCATTTTTGAGTGGAAATTGGGGGCGTTTATAAAAAGGAAGCGCTTATTTGAGACCCGTAGAGCATTAGAGGAAATGCGGTTAGAGATTAAAAACAAAACCCAAAACTTTGACTTTGATGTGTAAATGAAAAAACAAGCGTCTGCTTGGTGGCAAAGATGATTAAGTTTTATAAGGAACACCCGGGAAAAAGACTTTGTAGATTAGAGTACTTACTTACTCTAAAAATTTTTAACATTTTGGAAACCTAAAAAGTACTGAGTGCAGCAAATTAACGTTGTTGAATGTGGTTCAATGAGCCTCGAAAAAACAAATTGAAATCACATGCATTGAAATTAAAGGAAATGTTACAATCTATGGGTATTGTCAGTTGCTTATTAACTGCAAAATGGGAAACCATTTTTTCACAGAGTTGCAAAAGGAAACGCTTCCAAAATTTCTGAGCCAGGCGGATAAGCCTTGAGGTGTCCTAATACTGAGCTTTTATAAAAAACGCAAGACAGAAGTATTGACACGAACTGATGTTGCTGAGACCGTCTCATCTAGCGACCTCCACAACGTAGGTAAGGCTCAAGCAGCCAAACCTTACTTCTGGGCTGCAATATCAAAGCCAAAATGTAATTCAAGACTGCAAATACTATTGTTACAAAAATATGCTTAAATAAATATGCACAAAAAATCCAAGTATAAAGCAACTATCAATCTATCACTTCATTTTGAGGGTTTGAAGACTGGAAACCAACCTTGCACGTGACCAGTTTTACAAAGTCGATCCCAGTGCTCCGAGTCTGAGCGAATCACAGTTTCACCTATGACTGGGTTTTTGCTTACTTTCAACAGTCTCTTTGACTTGAGTTTAATCTTTATACTGGCATCTGGCAGGACACTGTCTGATATTTGAAACGTGAGTTCTTCGCAGTATTCAGGCAACAGTGTTCCCTTCTTTGTTTTGGTCTTCAATTTTTGTACAAGCTCGCTGTCCTTGTTCAGTAATGACAGGGTCACATACGAATCTAAAGAAAATGAAGAGAGATTATTTATTGGAAAGTTATGTAAGAAGATGAAAATGCCCTAGATTTGACTTCATTTAGCTTTAGATTTGTAGAAGACAACACAAATGTTCACTGTGTGCATCCAACGGTGACGGAATTTTGGAAGAACATGATTGCCCTGTTGGCCTAGAACTGAAGACACAAGGGATAAAAATATACTTCCCACATCTTTATACAGCATCAGAACGGAATCGAATCTCTTGACGTGATAAAAAAGGTCACGAACATTTCATAACATCATTCATGACATCATAAACTCTTAAGAAAGAATGAGTATTGAAATTTCCAGAACATTAAGAAACTGGAGTACTCAACATCGTCCTTTGTTTCTTATAAAAATTGAGTGTATTTTACAAACAAAAGTAAACAGCAACAGCGACTTCATAATGGCACATCTTAGTTCACGAGAATCAGTCTTACACAGTATTTCGACAGAACATGGCACACAAATTTAAAGGGTTTGTGCTGAATCTCGATTCAAAACGTTGGCTACTGACTATTTTAACACAAAATCCAACAGAAGAAGCACCAATTATGGGCAAAGCTCCTTCAAATGTAAGTTTTCGACAACATCAGACTTATACAATCTCTGTTACAGAGAAATGATTCAATTTCCCCTTCAAATATTTTTCAACAAAGCAAATGCAAAAAGAAGGCTTCGATTCAGTGCATTCTCTAAACACCTAAATTGCCATAATGACAATCCTGCCTTAGCATGATTCATAACAGTCAAAAGGCTATTTGCTATGCAAACTGAGCCTTGGCTGCGAGTCAAAACATTCCGTCACAGCTGTTAAGCTTGGTTAGTATAGAGGCATTTTAAAATAAAACTGTGAAATTTCCATTAGATAATGGAAAATGTTCACCTGTCTTACCGGCTAATGTGAGGAGGTACTGCTCAGTATTGTAAAATAACCCCAGTAGGTTAAACCCGACATTCCCAGCCAATAGACACGAACAACTACATAGCCATATTATTTTCCAAACACTTATCTAGTAAGGAATTTACCTTCTTTTTCCTTGCTTTCATCGATTGGGATAATATCAGCTCGCACAACCTCGGCAATTAATGACCAGTCTTCAGAATCGTAATCAAGAACAAGCTGAACAGAGGCAGTTTCAACATCCTGCAGGAAGAAGAATTACAATCAAAAGTTGGCTAAAAAATAATATATCAACATTGCCTGGTGTGTGTAAACATTAGTTGGTGTCAGAGAACTGTCAAAAAAAGGATGTCGGCACCGAGATCTTCAGTCCACTCCGCTTATAGTCACTCTGCTTAAAAGTCACATTACTGGTTACAGTCACATAAAATTAAGACCCAAATTTGCAGAGGTATTCAGTTTAGCTCCGTTTACAGCAACACCCCGTTCACTGTCATAGGTTTTCAAGCGACATTTGGTTTGACTATAACCAGAGCCTACTGTAGTTTTCACTTAGAGAGTGAGGCAAGCAGAAATTCAGGAAAACCCAGAAGCAAAATGACAGGTTTGAGGTCCAACTTGCGCGATAAACTTTATTGCTACTTCTTCAAAATTCCATTACAACTGGCAATAATTGATGAATCTGTTTCTTGGTTAATAAAATGGCAGATTTCAAAATATCGACACAAAAACATGGAATTTAAATTTCAGATTTCGATTTGAATTGTGGCATTGTCCCCAAGACTATGGGTTTACAGTTGCTAGTGGCAACAGCTACACAAGTTGAGTACCGCAACAGCAAAATCCACTTTCAAAGATGTAAATAAAAGCACCAGAGAGAGGCGAAAGGTTAAAGGGAGGTTTGGAAGCCATCGATTTCAGGTATTATTGCTGTATGTAATCGATGTTAAAGAAATGAATTAGATGAATTTGTGAATAATTTGCTGATTGATAAAGGCGTAACGAAAATTCCCTAAAATATGTTTCTATCGAATCGAAAGACGAAAGCAGACAACAAGCTGAGAAGAATGTGAAAAATAAGGTCATTGTCGTTATCAAAACCAAATATCTCGACGATCCAGTTCGTAAGCTCAAATTCTAAGCGTGTTATCTGAAAGGTCTCCAGGACGGTCAACCCTTAAAATAAGATAAAAAATAATTTCTTAAGTGATTTTTAAAACGTTGACAGAAGCAACGAAAATACAGGCTGAAAATCCATATCTAAAAGAACATATTTGAAGTCCTTTAACAGTAGAGGCGAATTAAATAGAGAATATTCGATATGTTTAGGAATACAGCAAATGGAAACACTGTCAGCAGTCAGGAGTAAGGAGGGGGTCAAAATGACGCATTCACATAAAAAATCCTTCCCAAACAAAATCAATTTGATTTCTAAATCAACAGTTGATTTCGTTCATCAATGTGCAATAAGAGTGATTAAAATTCTGCTCCTAAAGATCGAATAGGAATAGTTTATTGAATCGATATAACAAAAACATAACTTACATAATCCGCCAATGGGTCATACGGTTTCAGCTTTCTTTTGATCACGTGCTCCTTTCCAAGGAGCAGTCCTAGGCCAGACAAAGCAATACAGACTTGTCCGATGCCATCTTGCTTCGTCCATCTATTCATTTCATACAAATAAAGGTTCAAGGTCTGTCCCTCTAACTCATGACTTTCCACTTTTATTTCAATTGTGTCATTAAACGTTGGCCAGAAGCCTGCACGAACCAACTTAGTTTTGTAATCAACTTGCAGACTTTTGTGCAAATTCATGACTTTTGCAACAACGAATGAATAAGCGTAGCCACTCAAATCTCTAACTGGAATATCTTCAGCTTCCATAACCGTGACCATTAACATTTCACTAAAAATAAATCAATGAAATAAACAAATAGCCTGATGCTAAAACACAAGTGGTAGGTTGAAAAATCCAGAGCGAAATTGGAAGAATCAGCAAATAATGACTGCAAAATTGAGAACACTGTGCAACAAGGTGATAGAAATTTGTATATGAAAAACAAGACCAGAAAAGTTTATCGTTAGTATTGTCTTCGCGATGATTAAAGTACATGATTAAAGTAAAACTACAGAACAATAAAGTATGACTACAATAAAGTAAGAGTATTTTGTTTCGTATCTTTAGCTTGAAAAATAGTCCGGTATGGTACAAAATATTAGAGGCAAGCAGACAGAAGAGGCACAAGAGGCAAAATAAAAACAAACCTGATTGTATCGTAGCGAAGTATAAACTTCAAAGAGCCAAGTTCTTCCTATAATATATTAAGAATAATTAAGCAATTTGCATTCAAAGTGTGGATATAATGCTTCAAAGAACCTAACAAAGAAAAATACCAAACAACGACGGGACACTGATTGTCATTAAATGCTAAACAAGTAAGTTTAGTTTAATACTGTTAATAAAACTGTCAACGCTGGTTGTCAAAACTGTCAACATTTAGCCAGCAATAAGATCGATCATATGGGAGCTAGCCAAAATTTTAGCAGTGATTATCACGATAAAATTACGAGAACCTGATTCTAGTTATACAAGCTGAATTTGGAATGGGATCGAAACTAGTTCACAAGGACATTTTGTATAAGCAAACACTTGTTTTCATACAAAAAAAATCATTCAATTTTAAGCAAATATCATCAACCACAATTAATGAATTTGGAACTTCTAAGCAGTCACGTTACCATAGCTTTCTTTTCGATCTTGCAAGGTTGTATTCTTTGCAGTTTTTTTCCTGGTTTAGCAGTTTTTAGTTTAACTTTTTCATGATCCTTTTTCTTCTTCTTTTTCATTTTTCTCTTGCAGATACAACAGCAGCAAATGATGAAAATGATAAAAGCTCCCACTAAGCCAGCGATGATATAATATTTGTTTTTTGCCCAGAGGCCACTCGCCTTTCCTGTTATGTTTGATATAGCTACAAAAGAAACAATAAATATTAGCACAAATTTAGAAGCATGCAAAGAAACATGGTTGAATAATCTGGAAGTGGCTATCCGCTGATGTGATGGACACGAAGATAAAGCCAGATGAGAGGCTGGTTATTTCCAAAGACTTAGAGTGTGCTTTACTCATGTTTTTTACTTTTTGGTACTTCTCTAAGGTACATGTAAGCCAGTGGATTTTTGTATGCAGACGTAGGAAGAAATACAACAAGAATTGAAGGCAAATAACCAGAGTCTATAATAAAGACAAGACAAGATAGAAATACAACAAGAATTTCACTCGTTTTCCTAAACCGTTCTAGATCCTCGCCTACAGTGGCTTAAAGTTACTTTTTATCTAATGGCCTAACACGACAGTTTGATTTCATCCGTCCCAGCCTTGATCAAGACCACACTTCTGTGGCCTCTGGGTGTAAAGAAAAAAAAAGACACCAACGTACAAATAATGGCGAGTTCAAATTAATTTTTTACGAAGTCTAGTTTCCCATAATATACGAAATAGCGCTTTTAGAATATAATCTTGATTTTTCAAACTACTTTTTCAAATAATACTTACGCTTGATGCAAACAGATGAAACAAATTATCCAGCCTAACAGCTACTTAGCTACAATTTGCAAATTTGCAACAAAACACAAACTTCCACCGAAGAGTGCTTGCTCTAGATATTTAGGCCTGCTGAGCGGATATTTACAGTCAAGTTAAAAACAGGGGCTCCAAGAGAGATATACTATTATTCAAATAGTCAAATAAAACCCAATAACAAATCACGCCAGAATCCCGAAAGATATCGCAGCTGGCCAATGAAGAAGTACGGCGAAGGGAGGGTGGGCCTTCTGAGCGCATGCATTTCAAAAGCGCAAATTGACTGGGAAAGCTCGGGAGCAACATGGCCAACACAAGCTTTTTCGAAAATGATGAACAAACTGGTTTAATTTCGTAAAGGTAACTTCAAGAAATGTTGTTACGTTGCATAGCGCTAAGCGCACATACATTATATGCTATATAAAGTGAGAATAATTTCAATACGTCCCGAGTTCACTTCTATCGAAATGGCTAAACACTTTACGAACTCAGTAGGTAGAAAAAATGATTCGACAAAATCGAGCAAGTTTTTAAGGCCTTAATAAAACTCATTGTGGCTTACAGACGTCTAAATACAATTTCAACTATGGATTAAAGATGAGATACAAGCAGAAAAGGCAAGGAGCACTTGGGTTGACTTTCACTAAGTATCTTTGTCTATTAAAGTGCTATTTAAAAGTTTTTGAATACTTCAGCCTTTTTGTGCAGACTCGAGCTTTTAAATAGGATAGTCAAATTGTTTTAAACAAAAAGTCTAACATATGTTACATATGTTATAGGCCTTTTGTGTAACATATGTTTACATTTTTCATATTCTTTACCTATCCATAATCCCTAGCCTAGCAACGAAATTAAAAGTTCTGAAGGTGTTTTTGCGTTTAGTTATAATCAAGACATAGACGTAGGAAGCATTTCAAAAGTACAGGTAACATATAGGCAAGGCAAAAAGGGGCACTTATGTGATCTGCGAATTTTTAAATTACCCCCGTTTCAGGAAAAGATGGGAGCACTTGTTCCCTGTTCCCCTGGTCCGCAGGCCTATGACTTAAGATGTACATTGCTATTACTTACAAAGTAAACTAGAAATCTGACTTGAAATAACACTTTCTTGTACAATTTTTGATGTAAAATAAACCCTTAAAACAGGTTGCACTAATTAAAAAAAACTATTAAATCAATATCTGTTGTTCTTTGCAATTTAACCTTAGAAGAAGGGAAACAAATATCCCAAGCCATGAAGCATTGGATGGAACCACAAATGTCTTTATAACAATGACTTGATTGAAATTTTGTCCCTTAGCCTTTTGCACTTTTTGTTACATGCTTATTCCTCCCTGGCCATTATTACAGATCAATGGAAGTTTTTTCAATAACATTATTTTAACAATCAGAATAAAAGATTGAAAATAGCACAGAAAAGCGAAACAAGACATACTCAAGTACTTTTCACCCAACAATCGTCAGAGTAAAAACGTCGGATAATGTCCAAAAGTAAGCACAATATTTATATCCGAATTTGGATTGAAAGTAACGTGAGAGGGAGAAGAGCGATAAAACAAAGAACCAATCAAACCCACTTTTCTTCCTTTCATGTTACTATCAATTCACATCTGGATATAAAAGTACTCGTATGCCATGTTTCTGCTTTTACATGCTATTTTCGAATTTTGCAGTACCAACAGCTCAAAAATTAATGTAAAACATTTAGCCAAATTTTAGGACACCGAATTGCTATGCTTATCAAGATATGTCTGTGTCCTTCGAATAAGTCTACATGTTCCAAGCATTCACGTCAACAGAAATATCATACATACCTTTGCAAACTTATTGGATTTTAAAAGTCAGAACAACAAGAATCAATTTTAAAAATCATGAAAGAAAATATAATTTACCTTATACCAAAAAATGATAGCCACAATAACAGATATATGCCAAATGTATACAGATATTAAATGAAGCCTCACTGAACTTTGGTGCCTACTTATTTATAAAGCAATAATTAATTATTGATAGGGAAAATATATTATATATAAGCATACCAGGTGTCACAGATAAAACTTAGCTATTATCCTACATTAAAAAAGCCACATAAACAGACCTCATTAATCTGCACGAGCGCACAAAATTTATCCTCAGGAATTTCTGCAGGCACATTTCTGAATCGATTTTTATTTACCTTTATTGTATTACAGTCATGTTTCTTTAAAGGCATTGAGTCATGGTAAATAGGCCTTCTCTATAGGGGGTCATTTGGTTTCGGCGTGATCGCTGCTGTTTCATGTGATATTTGCATCCGTTGTTGACAACTTGCTATTGATGAAAATTGTTTTTTCGATCAGTACGAGGTGTGTTCATGAGACCAGTTCCAGGTCAACCAATAGCATCGCAGTCATGAAAATCATGACTCAGTGGATTTTGGCACTTAGGTATACCCAATCCATTTTTTGCCATCGAAATTGAATGGTCAAATAGAAATATAAAAGGTAGTAGTTGCAAGTCTTTATTACCAAAATGACAGAAGGTCCTTATTCTAAAGGCGCCATTTGATTCTCAAAATAAAGGTCGCTGTTTGTTTCTTTTCCTCTATCATCTCTTGGTGGAAGATATCATTAACAACTACTGAATCGCTTTTTTCTCAGAGTATTATGTTATGACTTGTAAAACTCACTCGCGCATAGTAGGCTGAAAATAGCACACTCCCTTAAGTTTAAGTCTTCAAGCTTTTGAACCTGGTAGCCATCAACTTTTGGCGTATTTGATCAAAATTTCATGGTACACTTCCAAATAATCCATTAAAAACAAAATGATAAACTCAAAGCTAAGAAACAGAATCCTAATATAATGCTTCTTATAACAAGACATCTCAATGAAAGTAATTGGTAATAGAGCCTTTGATGGCTATTTTTCACATCTTTGAAATGAGAAAAGCCCAGTGTAATGTCGAATTTCTTGCAACCTTTGCCAAGGAAGCAAAAGCAAAATCCTAAAATTTAGAAACCTTGAAAGAAGATGTTGCAAACAAAACTGCTCCATTAAAAGTGAAGCTTTTAAGATATTAAAAAGAGTTTTTACTGAAGATGTCTTTATTTGATGAAATCGATAACAACGATAGGGCTTCTTGACAACCCAAAACAACTCATAGATAAAAACTGGTAGCATTTATTATGCCATCTGCTCATTTTTACATGTAGTTCATGATGATATTGATAAGGTATATGATTTTGACAAACCTAAGTTGGTGTAGCAGCACTGAGCGTAACAAGGAGGTTCTCAATTTATAGGGTGCAATTTATGACTATAAATTGCTACCTATTTTACTTGCAGACACATTTTTACTCTGCTTTGCACTTGCAGGCACAAAATATTATTAATGAGCCCTGCACATAAAACACCAGGTGAAAGCAAGCCTTACTCTAAGGTACAAGAGTCCTTACTCTCTATCTGTATCATTGGTATTCTTTAAAATTTCAAAGTTAAATTTGACTGACACCAGACACTGCCAATCTTTTAGAAATGTGGACATAATGATAAGATGGTGAAACAAGTGTAATGACATAAGTTGTGTAAATATTCAGAGTGGATTCCAGGATTTTAAGTGACTACATTGTATTTTGTATTTGCCCATTGTATTTACAGGACACGCCTACTATCTGGAACATGGTCATTCTAATCTAAATATACAAATATTCAGAAATGAATGGAATGCCCCCTTTTAAGAAGAACTTCAGGAAAAAAATTGAAAAACTATGGTTACTCATACCCTATCAGTTAAGCTACCAATTTGAATCTGAGTTTGCAAAAAAATTAGCACTATTTGTGCTGTCTTGGGTGCCTTTTTCAGAGCAAATCCCCAAACTGACTATCACTCAATTCTGGCTGGTTAGCAAAGAACGGGTCAGATCATTCTGGCTACACATCTTATCTGTTGCATTGTTCTAAGTTTTTTGAATGTCTTGGGATGATAACTTGTCAACATTTTGTGCTAATAAATCTAATAAGATAAACAGAGACAAGTGTAAAAACATTGAAAGAATTGATATAGGTGTAAAAACAGTGGCGATAAACACACCTCTATGTCTAGAGAAATATTCCATATTGCACTTTAAGGAGAAGTAGCTTTGACTACAAATCAAACAAAGAGAATAAAATTCTACCTCAAGCAAATCTGGACCTGCCCCTGGATATTTGTGCTATGTATCATGATCAAAATATTGAATATTGGTACTATGCGTTTGAGAGAAATCACTGAGCCATTGAACATTAGATTCACCAATTGCATCCGTACCTCTCAATTCTTATACCCCACTAGACATATCTATCAGTTCATATGGCGATTTGCTAAATTTTGGGCAAAGTAACAATTTTGGCAGATGAAATTTAAATTTCATTGAAATTTAAAGATTAAGAACATAATATGTGTACATAGAACTACAATTCCCAATTGATTAACTTAGGCTACATTCACACTGCTTTGTATTTGTTTCGCTTTGTTTATGTTGATGAAAATGCTGTCTGTTCACACTTATCCGTTTTCAAAGGAATACGATTTTAATACAGCAAGTGTTCACACTGCTCCAACAAAAATGCTGTTGGTGGCCTCATTTTTGAAGAGAGGCGTTCATGAATCCTCAGCAAATTGACGTCATTATGAATGAAATTAAATAAAAGCAAATTGTGAAAAACTTTGTTGTTACAGCTACCAGTTCATTGTGAATTCTCAATTTCAAAATTTTTGAGATTTGGTGTGCTAGAAAGCACGTATTTTGTTGCTGTTGTTAGCATATTCAAATGTATCCGTTTTTGGTGTTCACATGTGCATCTTAAACAAAAACATTTTTCAGTATAAAATCATTTCCCTATAAATGTTGATGAAATACAAATTTTGGTTTTTTGCAAGTTTAATTTGTATCTTTTGCAAAAGATTTAATCAAGAAGAATAACTATTCTTTCAAAACATCTGTTGTAAGATCTGGTGGCGACTGTTACTCAAAATGTAATGGTTATTGTTCTTGTCCTGTTGGCCAAGGGCAGACACTTGGTCAAATATTGGGGGGCCAAGCCAATTGTTTTGATAATATGATGTCATGTTTTCCCATTGATTTAGAACAAAATACCATTGTCTGCCAAAGTAATGAGGGCAAATGCCCCCCTCAACCCCTCCCCCACTGCTGTTGGCTAACTTATATATGATTGTTACCAAAATGCCCAGTAAAGAATAGGTAGCCTTCAAGGCTAGATGTTAAATTCATAGACATTGTGAGAAAAATCTAAGATTTGTAAATGAATAAGAGGATGAACTTAGATCAATAAAATAAGTAATTCAAGTTTAAAACTATTGACTACCCTTCTGTGGTTTATAAACAACAGTTGAAAAAGCATACAAATTTTAAGCAAATTGATTACCTGTGGATTTTGAGAACAGATTCTAGGCAATAACAAAATAAAAAATGATGTCAAAATCTTAAGATCAGCAACTAATTAAATTTCAATTTGTATTGTGTTCGCATTGGAAATTCTAACAACAGCCTTCGAATGAAGCTGCATAAATAGTTTTTTGTCTATGTAATCTAAACTGTTTACATATTTTTCCTTGTTTTGCCATGATTAAAGTTTATTTAATAATTGCTCGTTAATATTAAATAATTCGTTGTATATAATAATAAATACTCGTTGTATTTAATAATTCTGACGATTCAGCCCACATATCAGGCACCGCGGAGCAGGGGGGGCTGGGGGGCCGCGGGGCCTGCATATTCACAGACGATGAAATTTTGTTTCGGCAGCTTCACGCTAAAGAGATTTTATAATCTGGTCATCACACACAAGTTCCTTAACAAAATCTTACTTACCAAGGCCTATTGTGTAATTAAATATACTGGTAAACGCGTTGAAAAACGTTTTTCAGGTAGTTTGTTTAAGAAAAGCAAAGATTCTTTCTCATACTCACTGCCCATTTTCAATAACGTTCTCGACTCCTCCTTCTAATGTTGTAATTGTCTTCTTCCGCTTATTTGAAGATGGATGAGGAGTGTATGCCAGCTAATGTCATGACAATGAAGTGACTTTAACACATCTAAGTCATTTGTTAATTCTGCGGCATCACTTTTGACAGCAAAGTATAGCTTACTATCAAAAACAGCACCTCTCGATGCCAAATAAGCAACCAGAAAACCACCTCAAGATATTCAAGCCTCAGTGCTTCGAGCACCGTGCCATCGCAGAGGTCATTTAAGGAGGCTATGCTTACTCATTTTTCTCAAATTACATTGTTACCTGGCAACACTTTCAAGTTCAATGCATGCTACAATCCTTGCCAAAATTGTTGGAACACTTGCGCAAAGCTGAAGCTTTTTTTAAAAAATCCCTAGCCCCCCCTCTCCCCATTACAATGTTGTTAAATTGGGCTGTTTTGATCCTGAAGGTAAAAATTTCTTCACTGAAAGCTGTATGAAGATATAGAGAAACTAAACCAACAGTGTACGGGGGGAGGGGGTCAAAATTTTTGAAGCGGCAGTGATATTTTGGTAAGGTAGTTTTAGACTTGCTTATTAATTTGCATGCTGCGATGGGAAAGGCATTCCAGTTATTTTTTGCAAGGATTGTATGTTTTTTTATCGTATGGTTTGCCCATTGTTGGATTGCCTGGGTTGCCTACAATGACTGCTTATCAGACATTTGCGACAGATTCTTTCTAACAAATCAACCCGAATATTCAAGTAGGAAAAAATACGGTAGGACAATTTTTGCAGCTCTTCAAACCTGGAACCGACCCTTTGTTCAGGTGACAGGATACTCGACAAGGAAAAAGGGCTTACTGCCAGGGCCCAGGGGTGTAGTGCTAGAGGGTCTCAGGGGAATGATCCCCTTTGTGATGTCGAAAAGAGCCAGTTCTAGTTTTGCTATTTCTATTCTAGTTTTTGTAACATTTGCGCAAAACGTCCTAGTTATTTTAATAGCACTACACTCCGACAAGTACTAAACACTTATTTGTATTTATTTCTACCTAGCATCCGAAGGCAGTTTTTAGGACACTTAGAAGCAGAAGCTTTTGCTTATCGAGCAGTGTCGTGGTCCTTCCTCTCGATGTGACCACATCTCGTGATTCCTACGCCTTGAATTACAGAGAGCTGGCGACTCTCCTCACTCTGGGTGAAAGTTTGGTCTTGCCAGGGACTCGAACCACGAACCTTTGGGTCTGTGGTCAGCGCCTCTAATAAATGAGCCATCCTCGCACACTGACGGACCTTGTGACGGTACCAGGGTGGCCGGGAGCCATGCCCTTCATAGGGGCCTGTGTTCAGTGGCGGAAATTCAGGCTTTCATTTGGGGGGGCCAGGCCTACGATTTTCCGAAAAGAAAACATCACGGACCATGTATAATTTCAAAGAAACTGCACATTTTGATAAAAATAGTTGATTTTTTGACGGGGCTCTTTAGAAATCTTTGCTGACCACGCCATAATTAAGTAGCAAGAGGAACAATCCATTTATGATTTTTTATATCAAGATTGATATCTCATCTAAGACAATTGATGATACAAGAGGTAGACCGATTACACTTTTGACAACTCGTACGTTCATTTTATGCATTTTATCTTGTTTTCGTCAGTGAGAAATACGTTTGAAAATAACTTCTATTTGGAAGAATCCGATGAAAATTTTGACTGATCTTTACGGAATTGAAATTAAATACACAATTCACAAGCAGTTTTGATTTTGGTCATATATTGTTTGATTGATTATTTGGTAATGGCTAAAATTTTATCAGCTATGCTATGTTCAAATTTTGCAAAAAGGGCACAGAGAGGTTATAAAGGCCCCTGGGGTAAAAAAGGAAACGTGGATCACCTGCGAGAGAAGCGAGCAGAAAATCTGGCAATTACGCCCCTTAGATTACGCCCCTTAAAATTCCTTTTCAGAACGATTTCTTGGAGTAATTTCGACACATTAAACGGTTGTCAATTATCCGACGAAAGCCCGAATTTTCTGACGACGTCGCTGATTGGGGTTCCGCCACTGCCTGTGTTGATCGAGCTCACGCCTTTCTAAAGGCAATGGCGAAATTCTTAGCATAAATGGCAACTCCTCGCTTTAAAAACTGAGCGTTTTTGGAAAAGGAGATTCACATCCCATAAACCTGTAGCTATAGCCCTGATGATCAGACAACTCATGCCCTCGTGCAATTGCAAAGGTTTAGTAGGTTCAAAATAAGGACTTTCCCACCTTTTCAAAGAGTTTGAAAAGCTTGACAATAACAATTTCTTGGGAGCTGCCGATTGCAAATACTCAAGCCTCGCCATTGCGAAGATCCCCTACAAATTCAAAGCCGATTTTTATCGGTGAATTTAGAATTTTATGTTTTTGATTTGACAATTCCATGTTTAAAAGCTGATCAAACAAACTGAAATTATAAACAAGCGTGTTTGAAAATCAATTCAAAAACGAAAAAACACCAGTAACTCCTCCCATTCAACAACCTTTTCCTTCGCCAAACAGCAATTCCCACAATAGGGTTTAAAAGGGGTTCGAGAAAGACAGTTCTTTGAAATCAATGCCCTTTCGGTGAAGTGACTGGTGCACGAACATTTTCAGATTTTCCAATTACATTTTCATAACATTCGGCGAGATGAACAAGGAAATTGCTTACCTGAAGTGCAATAATTTCTTCACTGTTTGACGGACCAGGACTGGGTAAATGCCCAACCTTCTTCAGGAAAGGTGCAAACTTTAAGCTTCGTTGATTAACACTGTATAAAGACATGGTTGGCTTTGGTACTTGGCTTTCTTTTGTCCAGCGACATTCCTATTGGTCTCCTGCAGAGAGCCGCCACTTTATCTAAGAATCCCGACGGGAATTTATCAGAGTATAGCAGATAATCTTAGAACTTTAGCATAACGCGAAGGAGAGATAGCTGCCCTTAGTGACACCATTAGAGGTAGATATGAAAAGCCCCCTAAGAAATTATAAAAACTGCACTTGAAAATAGTACAAAACGATCTTTTGTTAGGTCTTTTGCATGCTTGGCTCCAAAAATCTGTATTATGCTCCGCGGTCGTTAGGTAGTTAGGATAGAGGAGCAGTGCTTTTCGGTTTACTCTGATAAAAGACCTCAGCAATGTTCTGTTTAGCCTGTAGTCAGTTGTAAGTTTTTGACATTTTGTTTATGATAGTTGTTTGGCTTCGATCTCCTCAGACTCAAATATCTTTTTGAAGCTGAAACTGTTGTATGAAACATAATGGTACTGTTGTATATTCAAAACCTCCGTTTTTCGTTGATTTGGGTTTACTTTATCTAACATTATCCATATTTTTTCCTTCAGCACTCCAGCCAAATCAACACTTTTATTAAAGACGATGGGTAATTCGTAAGTGCTGGAATATTTTCAAGTTGAAATGTATTTTCAAATCGCTGATGAAAATGTTGAAGAGAAGTGAACCAAGACATGAACCTTGGTGGAAGCCAAGCTTTACTTCTGTAAATTCTAGTGGAAATGCAATTTCTCATCGCATTACTTCTAACTGGATTTTGGGTTTAATAATATCGAATGATTTCTGGGTTATGAATATATTTCTGATTAATTTTCTGTTGTTAGTTTCTTCTGTTGACAACTGCACTCCTACCAAACCAGGAACCACTCCAACTCTCCTCTCAAGCATTCAATTTTTAGTACAGCATTAAGGTGCTAGATTTGAACAGAGCATGCTTCTTGGCTGCGAGTATCAAACGGCGATTGAATATGAACACTTACTGATTGGGGGTTTTCAGTTCACCTCAACATTGGTGTTGAAACAATATAGATATCCATTCTATAATTTTCGAAGAAAGATTCGTCCCATATTAAAGTTGAAATACAATTTGAGGCTACTCCGGGTTTGACTTATTTAATTTAACACAAATCTAGTAGAATTCAGTTAACTTATCCAAATCAACCATGATTCACTTGTCGATTGAGTAATTCATCAAGGCTCTACCACTCTTCATATCACCAAAAATGAGATCGATTGGAGTGGAAGGGCTTCAAAAATCGTTAAAATCACTGAAAAAAAATTTCTTTCAAATTTAGACTTATCGTTATCAAGGTGCTTAGTCTGTTCAAGCTTGATAAATGTAATTCAATTAACTTGAAGCATTGATTTTCAGGAAAATGAACAAAACAAAAAATATGGTTATAGTCAATTGTAACAGGCAAGTGTCATTCAAAACGTTATTCCATTGATCTAAACAAGCTGCAGAACAGAAAGGTCGATCAAGGGAAAAACTGTAAGTGACGAGGAGATTAATAACAATAAAAAGGTAATGATGGGGAATTTAAGTTTAATTTCTTTAGGTCAAGAAAATACAAAACTACACTCAACATGATACATACTCCACTAGGGAATTTCTATAAAAATAAGCAAAATCCTGATATCAATGAAAATACAATAGAAATATCTTAGAAGTCAAAAGGATCACTAAGGCAACTTTTCTGTTGGTGACTCGAGTATCTTCCAATTTAATCATAAGATACAAAGAAATCTTATACAGTGTGACGACATAATTACTTGGAATCCATTATGTGCACGTGATTGGAAATAAAGGATCTCTGGGGAAAATCTGAATTACAATAAGCACGGAATAAGGAATCTCTTTGTGATACCGTGATATGAAATATATAACTCTTTATGACTATTTTGATCTAGTGAATAAGGATCTTATGGCCACCGGTCTAAGAAAGAGTATCCCGTGCAGCTGCCGATCGTGCAGAGTATCCAGACGAACTATCTCTATAACCAGGGAGTCAAACCTCTACTAAAGAGACTTTATTACCAGGGAACATAAAACAGTTGTAGCAAATTTTTCAACCAGCTTTCACCGCCACAGAAAAACTTAATTTGACAAGAAATTAATCTTTGTTGCCAGTGCAATCTAAAGTCACGCATTCCTAATTTGATCAAGAAAGCTAAGCCTGATAGGTTTGAGATCTTGGAAAATTAATGCCAATGTCATCAAATAGTCTGGTAACGTAACCAAATATTTTCTATAATATCCAACGATAATTTGGGATTCGTAAATAAAAAGTATCCACATATTGACGACCAATATCATACATTAATATATAACATTAATAAACAACTCATATGCTTAATAAAAACACAATTATAAAGTTATCCTGTTTTGCAATTCTAGGCATTACACTAAGGCATTTCGTCATACGTGGAGAATTAAAGGTTTATCACAGTCTGTTTTATCTTTTGGTTATTGATACGGTATTAGTGAATGATTTAGTTCTTTTCTTCAAGTGCGTTTTCTCTTACTCCAAACTAAAAACATGTCACTTGCTCATTTGCTTATCAACGTGATCATGTGATTACTTTCTACCGTGACTCTATTCATAATCATAGTCAAGTAGGACTTTGCGGCGGACTTTCGTCTTTAATCGTTTTAAGGCTCTGTCGTAACACTTGGCTCTTCCGTCGTGCATTTCTCACAATTTCGTTGATATAAGCTTTCATTAGCTTGGCTACCTCTATGACCTATAAAGAAAAAATGCCACTACATTAGTTGCATGAAAACTTTAATGGGAAATACAGATAGATTTATAATAATGTGTGCATATTAGTTAAAATGCATGGAATCACGATTCTAAAGACAACAATATCTATAGACAAATTATTTAGATGCCTACGAATGATAAATCTCTGAAAATGGCAAAGTCGGGCAAAGTTGGGTGCTTTAGCGGGGAGCTACAGCCAGAGCCGCAGAGAGGATTTATGGGCCCCGGGTTGGGTTGAAAGATGAATAGTAAAGCACGCCCAAAGAAGATCCTTCTAGGGGAATGCTCCTCTAGAATTTTAAAAAGGATTGTGGCTAAAATTACTTCTGTTTGCTATTTTATATAATTTGATCATAATTGAAATCTTACCATCAAAATGCATAAAAATGAAAATTTCTTAGAAATTCTTAAATTCTTAAAACGGAAAACGTATAATTTGTTAACAAAACTCGACATGTTGTTGTAAATAGATTCGCTTGCCATTATGTAAATCTGTATGACGTACAATACCAGCAAATTCAGCCATTCCTTATCCCCTCTTAATCAACATTGGTTTACTACAAAAAGGTATAGGGGATTAGAAAGTACGCTTTTTCTGCTAATTCTATAATATTTTTCCAAATTATAAACATTGTTTAGGGGAAAGGGGGTGCGGAAATAGGAATGTTCGCGCTGCTTGATGGTCGCTTTAAGCTTGAAAAACTGAAGAGTTTTAATTCCAAACCGTTATACGTTCTACCTTCCAAAGCGAACACAGCTCTGTCAAAATGGCACCGAAAAATACACTACATCAACCAGTAAAGTAATTTTCATGAGTTGTGAATCTATCGCTAAACCATAATTCTACATTGTTTTAATAGATAGTTCTTAATCATTGCCAATTTATAGTCTCACAAGCAATGGTATCCATTTGATATTAAATAGCAAGACAACGTTTTCAACTTTCAACGCAACACCCTATATTAAGTGACATACAAAAGCAATATTGGAAAAAGAGAAAAAGTTAGTGTAAATGCACCCACCGCCTCTGTTTCAAATACAATGGGGTCTCTGCCTTCCACAACGATTTTGTATCTATTCGGCTGAGGTGCTCCAAAAGATAATATGCTAAAATATGATAACATGATAATATGAATAATTGCATGTTTTAATAATTGCATGAAGAATTTAAAACATTTGGCTCACGAGAAGAATAACAATCACAATAGGCCCCAGGTATCATCAGAACAAATGTTGTTTAAGACATTGGGGTTGGAGGGAGAATGCAAACATTAGCAAGGTTGACAAAATTTATTCATACAGTAAAAAAACAATAAACAACATCATAAATATTACTCAACTAGTTTTAGTGTCAAAAAATAGGAATTCAAAGAGTTTAGTTTAGTTTAGTCTTCGAAGGGGTTACCGAGGTCACTGAAGATATAAACAAAGGCAAACTCACTCTTCATAACTGTATGACGTCATTGGTCTTGAATCACCTCTCTGGTAAATGGAAACATTTCTAAACCCAACAGAGAGCCATAGCTCAGGCGGCAATGTTGGATCTCGTGTCTAAAAACAAAGCGTTATGCAATCAGATGGTTTAAGATTCCGACTCTACATGAAGCACATACACTACTTGCGACTTAAGGACAGGAAAACACGTTTCCTGTTAAGCTAGCGGAAAAGGAAAAAGCCAAGTGATGTAGCGTATGTCGATAAATCTTGATTGGGAAGGTAGCTGCAACAAAGAACAGTGTTGTGGAATTGAGTATGGGCTGTGTTAAAGGTGAAAAAGAAAGCGTAGACCATTACTGGAATGAACCATGAAGATTTGTGAGACTGTTGTAAGAAAATTTTCCAGTAGACGCAGCACATGATGCCGAACAAATAGGCTTAATACAAAACAGAGAATTGAATGCAATGCAAAAATATGTGGCGTACTTACAGTTACATCAAACATCGTGGCACCAAAACCTGCCCAACCTTTGACTATCTGCATGTATTCCTCTTGCGCCTCCTCAGAGCTAAAACCCTGAAAACAGACATTTCACTACTGATAAAAAGGGTTGCGAAAATAAACACGTTATTGTTTGACATGACTTGCAAGAAAATTTATGGCTTCTTCAAATGATCTCAAATTACCTTTGCTACTGCAGGGAAAAATATAGCAAAATTTAAGGGACACAAAAGTAAATATCTTTTTTCCAAATCTATTTTGGAGTGGTGGAGCATGATGATCATATCTCTTTGAATGAGTATCAGAAACATTTATTTTAAAAGAGCTTGACGATCTAAAAACATTTTCCAAAGCGTTTGCAATCGATCCAAAGAGATTTAAAATTGATTTTGAACTTGATATGAGAAGAAAAATCTTTATTCATTACAAAGCTGCACGCATTTATCACAAAGCTGCACGCAATTATCAACTATACCATTCATATCTAATCAGACTTTGAAGTTAGTCTTACGGTAAGTTTTTTCCAGTTATCAACAATTGAGCCTTTGATGGCAGATAATTCTTCCTCTACATTCACTTTCGGCTCTTCGTTTTCATTTTGATCGGTGTCATCTAGGAAAAAGCAATCCACATCATTGTAAGATTACGTGACATATAAGACTGAAAATGTGGGCCTAGTTGAGTAATTTTGGAAGCCAGATATCTAGAATAATGATGGACAGGGTCCTACAACACAGAGGCCTACTGGAGCAAACCCAAGCTTCCCTTGAGAAATGCTAAACTATTTCAATTTTCTTTTGCCATGACTCTTTAGGTTCGCTGATATCATATTTAGTTAATGATGCAAGAATATTCTTTTGACGTGTTGAAGTCCTTTCAGCATCGCTGATGTAATTCCTTCTTTACTTCCAATAACTTCAAAATGATAAGTTCAGTCAAAACGACTTACTTGAAAAGAGTGGAGACATGACTTTTCTGATTGAGCCCTTAAACAGAAAAAAATCATCAAGTACTAGTTGCAAAGAAAGAAACAAAAACGTTTAGTATAACATGTGTGTCATGTGTGATTACCGTAAATGAGCGGGTTATCATTTTAGCTAAGAGAGAAAAACAAAGTTAAAAGCATGTCGATAAGTTATACTATCGCAAAAACTGAAAGCCACGTATAAAGAGATATCACCCGTCAACTTCTTGTTATGACGTTAAGATATAGCCCACATAAAAATGTTTTGAGGAGAGGAATTCATTGAACAAAAGAAAGCAATCGGACTAGAGTAAATAGAACTTAAGGAGAGAAAGTTGCCCTGCATGGAAATCGATTGGTATTAAATGGTGACAATGGCAACGCAAAAGGGGTGTTTCGTAGATCGGTTTACAAAGGCTGGCGGGTAGATTTGTGCGAATGTTCTGAATATTTTGATCAGTAATCTTTTGATGTACTTTGGAGCAGTGAAATTCTTTATCGATTTAATTGGTTTCATTGAAAAACCCAAAAAAGGAAGAGGACATCTTTCGTTGTCGCGAAAAAGACCTTTCCCAAGAAAAATATTTCATGTTTCAACGCTTGATCATAGAATAAAACTGACAAAAAAATTATATGTTAAAACTCCTTCAGCTTACCTTGAAAGAACCCATTGGCTTTTGCTGTTTAAGAAGTGCTTTTGCTGGTAAAATAGGCTTTGCAATTTTCCCAACAGGGTATACACCAGCTATATCTTTGTCATCTCTAAAATTACCAAACCAAAGAAAGAGCTTCAAATAAAAGTAACCAAAGAATGCTTAACAACCAAAATCTTAAAAGAATCATATGCATGAAAATGAACATGGCATTTTACTCTACTGGACCTCTAATGACTACTTCTGCAAGAAATGTCCCATGACGAAACGCTTGTGTAGTGAGAGAGACCTGAACACACCTTCAAAAGGCATCTAAAAACCTGACCGATATAACCCACGTGTGTTCATCCAAAAGGAAAAGAACCTTCGTAATATCTTACTTGGCTTGGACCAGGCATCGCCGGGGGTGTAAAATAGCACAAAAAAATAATAGGGGAGCTGGAAACAAGCTAGGAGTAACGTGGCTTGTGCGCTAAGCTTTTTTTGGGCGCTTAAAGCAACAGCTGCTTCACGATATAGGACTGCCTTTTTGGAATTTTCCTTTTTGCTGTCCATATCAATCAGTGGATGGATTCTGAGATAATTTCCTAGAATTTAAGTATTTCCTTAGCTGTTGCTCAATTACTCTCAACTCATCCCTACAAAAAACAACGAAGAACATATCCTATACAGCTAACAAGCTCTTTTATAAACTGCAATTTAATCTTTACCTTCCTCTTCACTTCTCGCACACAAAAAGTAATCAATACTTAAGTACATTCTGGATAGAATGTTAAGACAAAATCAACGACAAGACACACAAAGCTAGAAAAAACAACAATAGAACAAACAGATTTTAACCGTCGAATGTTTACTGTTACAAAGTAGAGCAATGTCACTTACATCCATTGACCAATTTGGTAGTCACCATTTGTCCACTGCAGTCGCAGAGCTGCCAGTTTGCAAAGCGTTGTTTCTGGTAACGGGTATTTGCCTCGAACCAAGTTTTCATTGGTCTGTTACAAAACAAAGCAATCAGCATCAGTATAATCACTGAATTCGTACAGTATTTGCATTACAAAAACAACACTCTTCCTCACACTATGCGCAAACACAGGTATTGAACTCTCGAGAAAAGAAAGCCCAGACTCTTCGAAAAGTCTTTGACTAAATTAAGTAGTAAGGAAATTCCATCTAGCATTTTTGGAATCGATCTACATACAAACGAAAAAGCCTCCATTGTGTAGACAAAAGGAGTTCGTTTTCTCTCTTGGACTCCAGTGCTAATTTTTCTTTAGACACGCAGCACTGATTGGTCAACTATACCGGCCTTGGGCTTGCGTTTTTCTGATTGGCCTATTTCGATCCACAACTGGGTATAAATTTTTCATCGTGTTCTTTCGGACCCTTATTCTGACGTTTTAGGCTCTGAGGAGTGTCAGACGAAAAAGCTTTTAGCCAACATGTTGTAAAATGTTTGCTTTCTTCAAAGCCATTTTCAAGTTATGTACCGCCAAACAGCTGCTCACATTTTAGTAAGGAAAATATAAAATTGGCTAGAATAATTAAAATGGGATTATCGAGTCCTATCTATTCCCATTCAAAATACATTTTTAATACTTCCTTCCAATTTCGATTACTGTTTAGTTATACTGCTGCGTAGTTAGTTCCGCACCTTGCGAGTAACTATTTCTACCACTTTCTTGTTGTGCCCCACATCCCAGCTTTGAATTCGAAAATGGGATGACCATCCCTAGAAACTTACTGTTAACAAAAATCGCGTGATCAAGATAAAGTTATATAATATAGTCGGTATAAACCAAAGATTAATAACCCAACCTGTTCAAAAAGGAAAGACCCTTCAACTGAATCCTCTGCTACTTTA
Organism: Rhopilema esculentum; assembly: GCF_057945365.1. Lineage (NCBI taxonomy): Eukaryota > Metazoa > Cnidaria > Scyphozoa > Rhizostomeae > Rhizostomatidae > Rhopilema > Rhopilema esculentum. The sequence continues at coordinate 6,751,193 of NC_142830.1, forward strand.
TCCGGATGCAGAAAGCAGAAAATCTTGAAAAACAGCCTCCATTTGTTTTTTCCTTCTTTGATACCAAGAGATCGATATCTACAAATATATAAACGATTTGTTATTGTACAATTGCAAAAAACAAAATCTGATGATCTTTTTGCAAACATGCTACCTTTACAGTTTCGCAAGGTTTTGATTGCTGTGCAGAAGTGTCAAGGATTTCTTCCATTCAGTTTAGGTATCTGTTATATTTAAACTTGGTATAAAGTATATCAGTGGCAGCACAGCGGTCAAATCTTTGATTGGCTGAGAGCTCTGTTCGCTACCATGTTCTAAGCCAATTAGCACACAGGATTCTCACAACTAAATCGCTTCTAGAATCGCAGCTAGAATTAGGCCCATGATTTGATTGCGCGTGGCATTAGTTTTTCTTCCGATGCAGTAGCATATTCATGTTTAACACAAAATCTCGACATGAAGAGTTACCACTCGAATCAAATTCGAAAATGCTCGCTGCAACGCTAAAATATACCCAGGCCTCTAAACGTCTTGAATAAATTGGTGATGCAAACAACATATTTCCTCTCTCCTCTCCTCTCTCTAGAAATAGTTTCTATTTCTTCTTTTCGTTCATTTTGCATCTTTAAATTGTAGTTGATTTAGTTTTATATGTTGACTGTAAATTACCACAGGGTTGCTATTTATTCCCATGCTCCCTGTGGTATCGTCTGGTAAAATTATGTATGTTTTGTACAAATTTTTTGTTAATAAAAAAATCTCGAAAAACATTTTAGCAAATCTAAAGTTGTTAATATTTGTAATATGTTTGCAAATATGTTGTTACCATATTTGCACAACTATGAGAAATATATGTCAAAATAGACAAAATAGGTTCGGACAAAATGCGGGAGAACAATATTGTCATACGATAGAACACTGATATCTCCTAAGTCCGAACGTGACCTGCACTGACATCAATGGGCTTGTTCATAAACTTCGCAGTAGATAAGCTTTTGAAAATCATTTTTCACAAACGATACAGTAACAAATAACATAGGATAGCTTGGCAGGTAATATGACAGTATGATTAACAGGTAAGATTTATGAGAAAACCAAACAAGATTTCTACCATTGTTTAAAAAACAAATGATAAACTCCTACTCACTTGATGCACCATTAAAACCAAAACGAATCCACGACTAACCTTTCAAACTTTGCTAGGACGTCTGCTAAAATACAGCGATCTTCGATATTTTTCTCGATGGTACCACACTGCTCGAACAAGGCAAACACGCAGTGCTCGTTCGACACCCCAAGTCCTTTACAGAGCCTTTTAACAACCTACAAGCAACAGCAACATTAAAAGAAGTTTACCGATACAGTAAGCAAAAGGGCTGTTTCGGCGCATAAAAATGACAATCTCAAGTTTTATAAAGTTTCATTTCTGCTTTATAAACTATTTCAAAAGCTAATAAGAATGACTGTATCAAGCCGATTCTAGTAGAATCAAATATCATCTTCCAGATGTGTATAGCACATAGCAACACCTGAGAAAGTGACACTGTTGAAAACCTGTGAACACTGACAAAGGGATAAAGTCTTATAGGCCCGAAAAAATCTTCAAAGACAAGAAAGATACGAAATTCATCATGATTGATAAAGGTTACGCCATCAGAAAAGATGTGTTTGTGTTTCTAAAATGTGTTTCAGAAAAAAGGATTGTTAAGCTGTTCAAGTACAAAGTTCTTGAAACAAATCTATTAAAAATGTGCGGAATGAGAACATTGTAAAATTTCGGGAACGACATGTAAAATTTCGGGTGTCATAAAAACTAAAATGTCACAGAAAAATGCTCTCTTTAGAAGTGCCAAAATACTAGAAAACGCCCTACCTATCAAATGCTTGCTTCTATTGCCTTAAAGGCAATCGACAGATATATAAATGGCTTAAGCCAATCAACTATTGGCCAATCAATGAACGTGAGGCTGGCATTACGCTTGTTGATTGGCCAATCGTTGATTGACAGATGGCTTGAATCACTTTAGTATTGTACGACTGCCTTGAATGTCATGTGCTCATCTCGGCATATTGCAAGGGCAGTACATAAAACGTAGAAATGCATACACGAAACAACAGAGGAAGTTCCCTTTCACCGTAGAGTGTTTTTCGCAAGGGTCTCCTGGACACATTTCAAGATGTTAACTGTGTTCCATAAGAGTTTTGTTAAAACTTGTTCATTCGTACAGAGAACAATAAAATAGAATAGACTTACACCTAGAGCTTGAAGTTAGATGGAATATACAGCGGGATGCAAGGGAAGCACTTACCTCTCCAGCTGTGGTTGCAGAATTGACCGTTATCTTACAACTGCCTCCACCGTAACAGTGCACAGTAGCAGACAGCTCACGACGGCCCTGAAAATCGAGGAAGGAAACATGGTTGACTGAGAAAGGCTAGTGGTATGTATGTAATCAGTATTCTTGCAACACTTGCCAATTCTTTTCATACGAGAGATGTATGCAAGATCACTATGAGGGTGTGAGGTGGGATGGGGTGGAGTTGGGTTGGGGTAGGGTTGGGTTTGGGTGGGGGTAACGGTAAAAGTCTCAAATTTGAAACAGCACTTTCACAGCGTCTATGGATCCTACTCAGAAGTTTACTAGATGTTCAACGAATTCTTCGTCATTCTACTCAGTATTCATTATGATACCTGTAGCGAAATTTAAAGTTAGATTCGCAGCGTTATGCTCATTCTCAGCGGAAATTCACGTAGGATGTGGTTTTTTTGTTATTATGATGTTATTATGAGAGCAGTAAATGGTACTGGATTCGCATATGTTAGGCTGTTGGAGGTAAACTTTGGACAAGAGGCCAATATTCCCGTTGTAACTAATACTACTGTTCTTTGCACTTGTCTAATGCTATTTAAAATAATTTTAAATCAAGGCTGGATTTTAAAATATTTCCCCAGTGCAGTAATCCTGATGCACCCAGAAATTTTCTCTTCTTCTGCGCGAAACATCCCTCCCCCTTTAAAACCCTCTTGGACTGGCAGTCTTGACTCCACTTGTCAGAGACTTACAGCCCCAAAGCTGAAGTAACTGTCAGTCGCCTTGACTGGATGAGAGAAAAGTAATTCCTTGAAGACACGACAATATATAAGCAAGTATGCTTCTATTACATGAATATAGAGTTAAAAGTTGATCTGACTATAAACTGTTTAATAAAATTAAAGAAATCTCAAAGGTATTTACAAAGTCTTCTAGTTGAATACTTTTAATAAAATTACGAGTAAAAGCAGTAAAAATTTCTCACCAGTAAAGTAATGATTTCTTCACGCGACGGAGGGAATTCTCTGAAATTTTTCAAAAATAAATTACATATGAACATTGATTCCAAACAATAATCATTGATACAGCTAACACTGTATAATTTAGTGTTCAAGCAGCTGAACAAATTTAAAAAAATAATTGAACTGTACTCTGTGCATAGTAAGGCATCGTACAAGATTGCATGGTATTGCATTGCAGTGGACTATATTGTGTTGTATTGTATTGTACTGATTGTATTTAATTGCATTGTATTGCATAGTATTTTTCTAAATCATTATACTGCATTGTGCGGTATTGTATTTTCTGATTATTGCCATGAACATATTTCCTATGAATCAAACTCTCATTCTTGTAAAAGATTTCTGCTTCAAAGACGTTATTTTGCTTATTGAAATGTTTAGCACTGTTCATCTACCTTACTGTAAAGAAGTCATTTCATAAATTTAAATGATTTGCTTTTCATACACCTAATACTACAACCTTGAAAGTTCTTTGTTTCTTTAAACTTTTTTCTGATCCCGTATTTCGATCAAGAATGTTCCTTACCGTATAAGTAGTAATACAAATCGAAGAAAATGCACGACGAAAGTGTGTTGCATATGAAAGGGTGCCAGAAACGAAACAAATGTTCATGATCATTCTTACCTACTTCTGGTTCTTTTCAAGCTATCAAGAGCAAAAACTGCAAACTTCGTAAACTCAGAATCCGGGAACTTTTCTCGACAACTATTGGAAAAAAGAGAACATTATCTAAGGGTACAACTTGGGTATCTAGATTGACCACTATGCATTTAAGTATGAATTTCATTTGCAAGGGTCTATCGGATATAGGCGTTCAAGTACTTAATGGGAAGCTAACTAGAATGTGAGAGGTGCCACCAATAAAAGTTTGGACGAGGGGATAAAGATTGGGGTAAAAGGGAGGTGGCAAAAAATACTTCAAAAAGACGCGAGCATTAGTTTAAAAGATAACATTTGCAAACTCTAGTTATATATAAAGATGGTATAACGTATAGCCATAGAAAAACACCCATAGCGATGTTTACACGTATGATTCGGCAAGAAAGAGGCCACTCACCGTTTCAGATGAAACCTTAGGTATCTCAAATACTTTCTTGATGGCAGGAACGTGCAGCACATGCAGACGAGGACTTGCACATATCGCAGACTGCTAACCGAGTCAGGATCCTCAATTCCCGTAGTTTGCTTGATAAGGTGACAATATATCTGAGAGACAAAAACTTTATAATCAGGACACAGACGAGAAAAATACCGAAATCTAGCAATGAAAGATACAGCTCGAAAACTTGGTCAAACAAATTTCTTGCACAAACCAAACCTTTAATCAACAAAAAGGTGTTATTCTACTTAACTACGCTACAGCTTAACTTTAACTAAAGGAAAAAAGCAAAATTTTGGAATCGGTATTCATTTGAGCAAAAACGGTACTACAACAGTTAAAATTCACACATCCTGACCATAAAACAATCAAAGTTATCAAACAATAAAAAATCGCCAAAAAACCATAAAAAACTCTAATAAAATCCAGCAACTTTATAATTTTGCAACTATGGATACAGCGTTACCAGAGAACAGGCAAGCACGCAAAGATCAACATCTAAACCCCCCTTTCCCCAATTCAATGTGGGAACAAAAGTAAACTAAAAGTACGGATATCAACATTAAACTTGGATGGGAGAAGGGAAGGGAAATCTCAACACGATCTGCCTAGGATTGTAGTCATAAGAAAAACGTGAAAAAGGAGAGCAAATTGCTTTACCTCGTCTCTGAGAGCTTTCATGTCATGGCAGGTTTGTAAAATCCCCTGAAATAAAAATGATTGGAATTAAAATCAAATATTCATTCCTTAAATATAACTGAAATTTGAAGCTGACGATCTGACCAAAAACAAAGGGGACGAGGCTGAACAACCTAAAACTACTAATGCAGTAATACGAGCTTTAAGTGATAGTATTTCCGAGCTGCTACTAGTTAACTTTATAAATCGGTAGCAGGCAAAACTTGTTGCATTCGATTTTACTTCCAATTACGAACTACTCTAAATAGAAACAATAATTCATATTTATTGCCCAATCTGCGTCTCTGCGATTTGTTGTGACCCTCAGGTTAACCAGGTGACAAGAATAATGGAGGTTATTGTTCGCATAGGTCCGAATAATTTTAACATTCCAGGATTGAATCAAACAATGCAACGTAAAAGACCGTTAATGGGAAAGTGGTAGGGAACAGTATGTAACATTTCGTAGCAGCACGTGATATAGCGTGACAAACGATGTAAATGATGTTACCAGAAAAGACTGGGTTCGAACACCTCAAGAATCTACCTACTTGTGTAACAGCAATAGGATCTGCCACATTTTCCAGCTCTTGCAATGACGTAAAGATTCGAACGGCTTCCTCGTAGTAGGTTCCATAATTTTTGCCCTTGGCTCCTAGCGGTAACACAAGTAATTAGCTTGTAACCATCAGGTTGAGAAAGTAACGCATCATCTACGTTATTCATGAAGAGCAAGAATCAATGGTAACGTAATGCTCTCAATTATGACGTCATCAGTTTAGGATTTACTTATTCTTAAAAAGAACTGCCCGGGTAAATGATCTCAAATTGTCAAAATTGGATATCAAAAAATTGGTTAGGCCTTAATACACAAAAAAACATGCCTTTGAGATTTATTACAACCCCGAATTCTTTCAACGTTCTCCTACCGCTTTTTTTACGCTAAACAAACTGCATCACTGGGAATGCAAAGACACAAGGCAGATGATATTCAGAATGAAGTATGTAGGCGATAAGACAGCAACGTACTTTGAGATTGACAATGACCATACGGTAAAGGCAACAGCGGCATCTTCAAGGGAAGCTTTGTATAGCTCAGGATTGGATTCACTCTGTAAATTCTTTCCAGTAACGTGTCACTGTTTGCATTCTGTAGGTTTCAAAATCTCACATTACTACTTCAAAATAAAAATAAACTAAAGATGGCCTCTTATGTATCTAAAAACATGCAGCCCAGCAAAGATTTTGCTAGGCTCATATTACTTCTATTAGAGATTTCCTACCACATTCTAAAGACATTCCATCCCTGCCTAATATTCAGTCAATGTTACAAAGACATATCTTTTACCAATTATACATTAAAAGGCCTAAGAAGGAACATTTATGTCTGAAAGGATGGCAAAAGATTTTAAAATCACGCACCAAAAGATCACTGATCAATTTGCCAAATGGTGTCTCCTTAGAAGGTTTGTTGTCAATCACCTACATCAAATAGGAAAATGTCATTAAATTAAAGCGCAGACAATAATAGAAAATTAGGAATTAATGCTAAGTCCGGCAGGAGTTGGAGGTCTCAAAAAAATACAGCAATTTAACAACTATTTCCACAAAGCCAAATAAACTCTGACTATTTGGTGCATATAATGTCACAATAAAACAAAAAAAACATTATTTGTGCAAAAATTACAAAAATGCCATTGGACTTTGCTTCTAATTCGACATTGCGGCTTATGGTTGGACAAAAGCATGTTTGATGTTTTTTTCAATTACTCTCCCCTTAAATAACACTATTAATTAGAATACAGAATTTACTTTTTGGTCCTTTCTTTGCTTCTGTATTGGTTTTGATTTTACAATCGATATGAAAGAAACTTCTACATAAATAAAAGTCTTTAAATCCTCCAACAATCAAACAGAAGGCAAGAGCAAATATTCTATTTTATGATCAACACGTAACAAAAATGCTCTCTACATATTTGATATCTAAAAAGGAATTGGTTGTCAAAGTTTTTATGAGCATGGACCGAACTTCTCAATATTGTGGAAATGGAATCACCATCGTCTACAAACAAGGATACAGTCACAAATCAAGCTATGAAATGTTTGCCTAACTACTGTTGCCAAGGAAGAGAACGCGTATTGTCCATTGCAATCCAGCAGAAGGCGACCTTAAGCAACAAAACACTATGCAGTTTTTGAGTATCAAATTTTACCTCTTGGATGGCTGAAACCCATCTGATTGCATCGGCATGTGATCCTGCTGTCAAATTATAAGATCGTTTTCTTCCATTCACAACGAAGTCCCATTGCCCTAGGAAAGACATAAAACAATTAACAGGGGTAAAATTCCAGCGGGTTTAATTGGCCAGAAAGTTTAAACTTAGGGTCTAAGGTTCGAGCCCCTCCCATGACCAAATTGCCATTTAGAGAGAAGCAAGTCCCCAGCCCTTTGTAATTTCAGGCGTAGGAATCATGAGGTGTAGTCACATCGAGAGAAATGACCAGGATCTTGCTTGAAAAGCATAGCTTCTCGGTGTCCTTTAAATTGCCTTAAAAACTTTAGATCTCGTAACAATTAGTAAAGGCAATATGAAAAGCAATGGAAACATCATAAATTAAGTCTTTAGTCCTAAAACCTACCGGCTTCTCGCGCTTTTGGATCGTCCGGCATAGGCGGGAGAACGACAGTGCATAAGCTGAAATGAACAGAGAGTAATCAATTGTGGAGTTTAAAATTGGGAAACAAAACCAATAATGCATGAAGCTCTGTGAATGCAACATATTATGTGCATGATGCTCTTGACAAAATCATATCTACGGGAAAACCTGAAAGGTGTTTTTGATCCAAAATGCACTGGATGGGACAATATTTTTTAAATTGCTGTGTAACAAGAATATCGCTTATATTTCCAGAATACTGCAACTCATTATGATAACCTAATAACAGCTTTCAATAACGCCATGGTAAAAAATTGAAGAAATTTAAGAGAGGTGATAATATATTCCCATAAAAACCAGTATTCTGATAAGGGTCTTTTGGTATGCTATAAAGAACGTGCTTACCTGTTTAAAATTATCGAGCTAAGCTTGGCCGAATTCTTCTCAGGTGACTTGTAGATGTCCAAAGAGTTACTTGTGAGTATAAACCATCTGAAAAAAGAGCGGATGGGAAATGACGTCACACTGGAAGCACAGAGATCAATCGAATTTTAAAGATCGATCAATCGAATTTTCAAGATTGATCGATCGAAATTTTAAGATTGATTGATCGAATTTTCAAGATTGATCGATCGAATTTTCAAGATTCAAAATTTTCAAAATTTTCAAGATTCAGAATTTTCAAAATTTTCAAGATCAAAGAGACCAAAGAGTGTGATTATCTTCACGATTCTTGGACTCTTAGGCTCATAGTAAGAGCATTGGAAGCAAAGAGAAACAAGTCAAGAGCTAACACAAGACGAATGGTCATAACAAAAAATGCCCATACTTTGCACAGGGTATCTGGCATGCAGAAGTGATCAAGACCCCTATATCCACTAATTACAGGAAAACTTTTGGGCGGTCACTTATTACGACTAAGGAGGATAATTTCTCATTATTCTGCTAGCAATACGTAATGCTTCTTATATCTATGAGTTTAAATCGTTTCCAAGGCAATGCACCAACCTTTTTACAAAAAAAACCAATCTAACACAATAAGCATTTTGTTCTCAAAAATTGCAAGACTGCGTAAATAAAGCGGAAACTTTTGCAACATACTGACTAGAGGAACTAATTGCTAATGAGAGTCTTAGGAACTATGAACTATGTCTTTCTTTAAAGAATTCTTGGTGATTAACAAACGTTTGAAAATACCTGTTTTTAGGCCGTGCTCCATCTCCTTGTGTTGTTCGTAACAACCAGCCTGTATAAACGAGTTTGAAAAGGTTTCTATTAGTATTGCAGTAAATTCTATTAGTAGTTTGGTGTATATAACAACCAAACAGTACGTACATTATCTACAATATTTGCGAAGCAGAGTGATACTACATAACAGCTGCAATGTTGATTTGGGTACTTCTAAGGTTTGAGCATGCAGTTGCTCGTACCATCAACAAACAAAACAAACAAACAGACTGTACATCTATCTGCAAACAATTCATAGGGGATACAATTAACTATAACAATACTTTCTACAGCATCGCATGGCGCCAAGAGAATACTTTTTACAGAACTGTACAGCATTTGATAATCTATGCAACGAAGTACGACCATGCTCCTTCGTTCTCACTACACTGTTATAGGACATATCAATCATAAGACCCTTATATCAATTTATTGGTCATCGTAGTTTTTTGTTTCCAAATTGTTTTCCGATGAAAAGGAGACACCAAGTTCTCCTTGTTCACACCGATTTGCTTTAGTTATTAGCGAAATGTTTCCACATGCAGAATTGCTTTTGGCAATGTCTCAAAAAAGATCGACTTTGTTACACACATGTACATAAGGTCTTTCACATAACAGAATCGCTTTCTAGTCCTTTTTATAAAATAGCAACTTTGCCGGAATCATGAAACGTTTCAACCGTTTCCACCCATATTAAACGAGGTTTTACAGATGCAAACTTTATGTTTTGGGAAAAATATCACAAAACGGCGACCGTCAGAATTTTTGACTACTGGAAATACGAACACCACAGCTTTAACACAGTTTTTAGAATAGCTGACAATATTTGTACCGTTTTGAGTTTGTACAGTTAGTAGAATATTGTAATGTACTATAAATGAGGACTTTAATTCATAAATAACTTAGAAAGGCATTTTTGATAACACAATATTTGCCCAAGTGAATAAGATACTAAGCCGAGTTACACTTAGGCCCCTTCCACATAAAATGGGATATTTTGAAAAGGGTTTACTTCACGCCGTTTATGACTTTCGTTCACATGTAGAAACCGTTTTCAGTAAAAAAATATGCCAAAACAACCTCCCTTTCAACACTTAATTCATTTCTTCGTGTGGATAAAGGAATTCTAAATCTTCTTTGCGCAGGTATCCAAACATATTCAGATCTTTAGATATTCATGACGTCATCATATAATTTGAGCATGCGTACACCAGACAGAGGTCTTTTCATAAAGCATTAAAGAGCAAATTGAAAGGTTTAAAAAAATCCGCAAAAGTGCAAACTTGACCTTGGATGCTTAGAAAAAATCACGGAAAAGAAATTAATGCGACATAATTTCTAGATGAGGTCTTAAACCAATTTCAGACGTGATCGACGCACACAAAGAACTGGATGACCTTTTAGATTCGATTTTCATTGGACGCTATTTGACAAAAACCCTTCCTTATAAGGAAAACGAATCGTCGAGTTTTGAATCAAGCATGTTACCTTTTTCAATGGCGATAGTTGCACCTTCTTCCTGTTGCCTTTCTTTAGACTCCTCGACAGCTGCAGGTAAACAGAGATTTTCACTGCTAAATTGAATTTCTAAACAAATCTATGTTGATAATATGTTAAAATTACAGATATGATATGACAATGGATGTTATCTATAAGCCTTTCTTCGCGTTTCTCCAGAATGACTTATAAACTGACAAACTCGACATCATCTGCTTCAGTTTCAAAAGGTTTTCTCCTACCTTGGAAAAAACGGAATGACGTCGGATGGGAACAAAAAATGAGATGCAAAAGCTCACTAGGAAACGTTTTTGTTCGACCTTGCGGACAAATGCAGAATGTTTCCAATCATAAACAAAGGGTTAAAAAAGGTATAAAGTGTAAGATTGTAGGAAAGAATCCAATCATCTTTTCGTCCATTATCTACCCTTACGTTCAAAAAGTATTGGGACACACTTCGAAACTTCGAAGACATCTTATGCAACAAATTTGGAAAGGCTTTTTCAAAATCTTTCTCATTAAAAAAGTACGGCAGCTATTTCCATGAAATTTCCACAAGACATTGTTGATATTTTGAAGCCTTTTATGTACGCCAAGAATAAAAAATATCGACCATAAAATTTCTATAGTCCTCGAGACGAAAACATGGAAGCTCTTGAAATTCAAGAACTGAGTTAAGAGAAGCGCTTACAAATTGCTTTCTACTAAAATAAAGCAATTTCGTGATATTGCATCAATTGTCGGTTGCTCATTGGGTGCAGCTTTTCTGGTGTGTAAAAAGTTTTTCCGTACAAGTACAATAAAAATTTTACTAAGGGTTGGCAGACCGAAGAAGTTTACGAAGCCGAGGAACGAAAGGTCCTTTCTGAGGGTTTTGCGTAGTAATAGATTTGAATCCTTACCAGACATCGTGTTGTCATGTAAAAAGAAGCTAAATAATGGAGCATAAGCAAAAACATGGCTATAAAAGTCATGAAAAATACAAATTTTCCAGCGTTAAAAGAAGAAAATGCTCTCTCAAAGCAAAAATTAATCATCGACGATGAGTAAAATGGCTTCTCCTTGAATGTTATGCAATTTTAAAAGTAGCTTGAATAAATGCAATAATTTAATAAAATTGTAGCATTTTCGTCGACGAAGTAAACTTTTTTTTGAAGCTTAAAAGTTTGATTTTATAATTTCTTTTATAATCTTTTTTGTTATGCAAACGTGAAATTAAAAAGTTGTATTTGTTTGGACAGCTCTAAAATTTTTGGAAGGTCATGTGACATTGCCATTGTTAGGCCATACAGCCCTTCTGCATATTTTGCTGTTATAATCAGGAAAATCGAAAGAATCCTGTGTTTTCTTGGTTATTCTTCATAAGTTGAAGCATTTTGTTAACTTTTTATTCCATTTTGGGGAAACGTAGGCCTAGATTATTTGTAGAAAGACTGCCCAAATCTGAAAAAGTTTCCGTTGCAAAACCGAATCCAACGTAACGCCATAATTCGTTTATCTAATTCGTCCCAATACTTTTTGAACGCAAGTGTAGCAATCCACGTTAAGAACGGCTGCCTGTAATAACTATTAAAAGTGGCTTCCTCCAAGTCAGCAGAAAATGGTAGGATAGGTATACCATTCGTTATCTACGAAACAGTACGGGCAAAATATACTGACGTAACATAAAAACAAAGCTACACATAACTCATTGATCAATTACCTTGCACCCAATCACGAGCTTCTTTTGGTGTATCGGCCATAAAACTGTATACTCTGTTAGCTGTTATGATGTTGAAACAGTCTGGTCTAAAAAACAATTGAACGAATCGTTTATCAACCTTCATCAAGTCGATGATAAATACCAAATTAAACACTGTACATAATTTCAGACCAATTCCCTTTTTAAACTGCGGTTTTGTACTATTATCCGAAAACACGCAAAGACCTCGAAAACAGGCTAAGCGATTTGAACTTGATCTTCGACCTTCGCGTTCTTAGTTATCTGTCCCATCATCTTAAAGGTCAACACAACAATGCACTGTGGAATAATATTTTTCATCGGCTTGGATGAATGAAACTCATTCAAAATCTTTCCTGGGGAGCGTAAGATCTTCAAAGAATTACATCGCTCGATAGATAAAGTTTCTGATGATAAAGGACAATTCTATATCAACAAACAAAAAGTATGTTTGTGCAATTTTGATATTTAGTAAAGACAAATTTTAAAGACTTTAATCTAACATTTTAATTTTTATATGTAAATTGTTAATGTAACAGAAAAAAATATAACTTAAAGGGAAAAAGTAGAAAAAAACCAAAGTACGACTTAAGAATAGGAAAATTTATAATACTTACTTATCAGAGATATCACAATTAACTGACTCGATAATGGCAGTGTCAACGGTGCCCTAAAATAGAATCTTTGTTACAACATAAAGCCACAGGCATCAAAACCGAAAAACTTCATGGAACTTGAATTTGAGAACTCAAGGTCAAATCTTTTATATTCAAGGAAATAGGAGAACGCAACTGTTTTCGTGAGTTCCTGAAAAAGCAACCAAATTTACGCATGCAGTTCTGTATAGGCACTGGTTCGGAAATACGTTTATTCTGTCACTTAACAAGACCTCGACCACAAATAAAGACACTTACAACAACAATAGCTGCCACTTTAAAAATAAACTTGCTTATCAGAGACAATAACAATAACAAAAGTTTTGTTGACAATCATGTTTAGTAGATATTTGAAACAGGTTTAAAAACTGCAAATCTTTTATTGAGTGCCCGGGTGCTCATTAAATTTTCCCACCGAAGGGATGCGATCACCAGCTTTCAAATATTTCTCCAAATCGCAGGGTTACTGAAAGATCAGTTCGATCTAAGATATATTTGATCTAGGTTACTGAAAGATCAGTTCGACCTTATTCTCAATATAAAAAGAAAGGGGCAGTCAAGAGTCGCCCCCCCCCCCAAAGGCCGCCGACGGTTTCCAACCCTTACACATGTAGAGATAATCTCAATGTATATATTAAAGACAAGAGAATCTCAAATGGAAAGACAGTTCATATTTGACCAAACATGGTTTGAAGCAAACTTTAAAATTTTACTTCACAGTGACATATTTACTTGATCAATTTGTAATTAACGTTAATCAAAAACAGTTTTTAAGTTTAGAACGTACCACTGCATTTTTGATATTGGCTGATTCTTCCTTCATCTCCTTGAGCTCCGAGTCACTCGCCCGCTGTACTCTGTTCAGCACACTGAACCACTCACTAGAGAACCAAACCAAATCTACTGTTAAAATCGGGTTTGAATCGTTTTTGTATGTCGGAACACTTCAAAGTTGAGTGGTCATTAAATTTTGCGCATAAGCATGAAATTGATCCATTTGAGGATAAGAACCAGAATTTGATTACAAGAGGCAAGCATATAAAAAGATTTGAAATTCCTTAAAGGTCGAGATATAGTTTCCACACTGTAATCCATTTTAATAACCGAGATCAGCTGATTGTGTTTATAGTGGGGATGACAGGGGTGGGGACAATCATGGCAATTCTGAGCGGAATTTGTTGTGCCAGATACTAGTGTTTGGTATATTGAAAATTGGAAGACTATTTTCTAATCTTTTTGACGTATCATGGAAAGTATTTCTAACAATCTTTTAGTGGTATAAAACTTGAAGTTTTCGGTCTATGTTCTGACGTTTAAACTCTGAAGAGTGTCAGACGAAAAGCTTTAGTTTACTAAATGTTTGCTTCTTTCAAAGCCATTTTGAAAGTATTTCTATGAAATCTCTTCGAGTATCATAGTAAGCAAAATGAAACCTTGATTGTATGGCATACACTGACTTCAAACTTTCGAGAAGAATAAAAATACTTCCTGTTCTTAACTTTGTTACGATATATTCATTATACATGGCATAACACAATTCCTTAACTTTGGTATTATACGTTAGAAGATCATTAACAAGCCTCTGGTTTTGACACAACCCTGGCTTTAATGAAGCAGATTGATCATGTTGCCACAAAATGTTTACAAATTCAACTGCATACTCCTTTGAGATGCTTGTCTTAGCTTGGAAATGTCAAAAACAAATCAGGAAAATATGTTCTGTACAAAATTTAACAAAGGAATCCTCATTACGTTTCAAGGAATTAAGCCACCCTTCTCAAAACAGACCCTGTCATTAGACAGCTTGATCTGGTGGATGCACATGCAGACAGAGACTGTAAACCCCGATGCCACGAAACATTACACTTATCAGTGAGGCGCCTTGAGGTGTGAGAATCTTTTTGACTGAAGAACCTTTAATTAGGAAAACGTCTAGAAGTTTAAAAGGACTACCAACCTGTATTTTCATTTTCAAACGGTCACAAAAAACCAAAGATAGTTTTCTCAAAACGAATTATGCCACACAACTTATCGGTCACTGCGCTGTGAAGATGCCACTAACTGTTGTTTGCTCTATACAGATGATCAACAAACACTAGTAACGTATTACCGCAGTATCTACCACTGGAAAACCGTCGCCATTTTAATCAAGGTCGTCGCCATAATCGTACTCAATTAAATGCCCCCACAAAGTTATTCACTATAAAACTCGATGCTGCTACTACGTACCCAAAGTGCAAGGACTTTTTGAGTTGCCTCGATGTAAGAGGCCACCCCGAGTGCCTGGCAATTAACTACTAATTCATAATAGTTTTGACTGTCTCTCATACATCATAGCGGGTTCAACAAGGACGCTAGCAACGTAAAAATTGCTAAATGTTGTACTTTTGTAAAAAACAGTTCACTTAAATACAGTTTAATGAGCCACACCGTAGTTAAGGCCTGATCCACAAATCGTGGAATATCTGGGATAAAATAATAATTTGCGAAACAAAAAGTGACCTACTCGACTTAAATCCAAGACCATACAATTGTGAAAATAAACCAAAAATGAAATTGTGACGCTGTTCTTCAAACCGCAATCTTCAAAAATAACGGCGATAAAGCCGGCCCTGCATAAACCAACTTGCCGAGAATGAAATACAGCGTTTTCGCTAACAGTGAAAAAATTGTATCTCCACAAATAGATTGCACATGAAAATTCTCTTAGCACGATGCAATGCAGGACGAAATGGATTAATGGACGTAGATTGTCCTGGATTTTTCCAGAAAATATTTTGGATCTGAAGAGTAATCATTGGAATCCTCTGGTATTCAAGGGATAAATATTTGAGCTGCAGGATTTCCAAAGTCCAGGGGTAAACATATGGCTTTCGGGAGTAATTGCGTCTTTATTATGGACCAACAAAATGTCCTCTTTGTGAACAAGAATTTATGTTAACAGGTGAAGAGTCCAACTGAATATATTCACTGGAAATTTACACAAGAGACAAACGAGACAACCTTTTGCCACGTATGGATATGTGAACTTGTAAGGACAATTTTGGCGGCGAGCAAAAACATATGAACCTTAAAACACTTTATGTGAACATAAACTGAGATGGAAATTTTAACAATTTCATAAAACCTCCAGATAAATTTTAGCGTTTATTAGGTATTGGCGGCCATACCAAACTCCAGGGACCAAAACTGGGGCCTGAAGCAGTCAAACCTAATGTACCCAAATTTGACTGAAAGGGTTCGACAAACTCACATACCTCACAAGAATTGTTCGACCCCCACGGAAACACTTTGGGGGAGCGCTGTGTAACTGGTCTGTCAAACTTAAACTTATCTAGCTATTAAACGCTAATACCTGGATCCGTATCTCTTAGTTTAGAATACCGATCACTATATGATTGAGATAAGGCATTAAAATGATTGTATCATAGCCTCTGTTCTATGGCCGCCTCCTTTACGATGAATCTGCCTTCATGTTCTACGAAACTATAGTCCATTGCTGAATCTTGTTAGACCTAGCCGTTTTCAACGAAATAGGGACTTGGCTAAACAAATGACATTAGCTCATGTGCACATATGCCATAACCGGGTAAAATACGTGTTTGACACATTGGCCAGAGCAGTCCAGTTTTTCCGTTTTGGATATGCAACAGATTTCTCTGTGATCTTCGACCTGAGCATGCTTACTGCTGTTCGTTTGGAGCTGCATCAACACTGACCTTGCGCTGATTGGATGACTTAGGAAGTTAAGCGGCTTCTGTCTAACGTGCCTGCGCCTGGGTCATTCGCCACGAGGCTTTGGGTCAATTCACGGAACACAAAGGCGATGCGTGGGCTGTGATTATATGATCAAAATGAAATGGAAAACGTTGCTCCTTCTGGAATCCATCTAGATAACACTTCCAATTAAATAAATGTAAATAGGACGCAAAGCCATGCTTTTCTTAGCAAAGAAAAAAAGAGGCAGTGAACAGCAAATTTAGCGGTTTATGTGATGCATCAAGAAAAGCAGCGATGCAGCAGCCTACTCTATCAGTGGTTTTCGAACTTGCTGCACCCTTTAAATCCTATTGGGTAATTGTCATAGAGCCAGGGGCTGCTCTTCCTCCCCCCTGGCAACACTCATGAATACTGCATAAGAAATATGAAAAGGTACTTTCAATGCCTAGAATGTGGCAGTATAGACTCGTATCACGATAACTAGAAAACAAAACACAGTGTGGCAAAAACACATCCGCCATTCAATGGATTTTCTTTCCTTTTTCGGCATATCTCCCTGAACAAGGGGACTTTGTTTCACTTTCTGCTCTATTTTTCTCTTACTTCTTTTTACAAATAAACTAGACTATGATGAAGCTTCGCCTCTTCTTACAGACGAGGCGAAGTTAGATTTGTGTTGTTCTCCACCATTTAAGACAATAATATATAGTAATTCTTTTTCTAGAATAAAATAGTGTTTCGTGGGGCATTGAGCTTCTAGAACAGTGTCAAAATTGCACCCATGATGAAACTGCAACCGAGACGACCTCAGAAATATTTCCTCTACCTCAGAAATATACCGTAATCAATATTGGCGATGTTACATACAGTTCGTAGGAATTAAAAGTCTTTGCTTGGATCTAAGGCTCTAGGCAAGTTTAAACGAATCTGATTTCTGAAGCTGTAGCAGCCATTCACAATGTTTGGCTATTGAATTCAAAAATATTCCAAAAAGCATTTACAACTTAATATTTATAAACTATCTGTTTACTTGGCTTGCTCCTTATCTCATCAAAATGGTGCTGACAGTGGCAATGGCTTCAAAAATTTAATCACTAAAAACAAACTTACTTCCAGTCTTGGGCATTTTCCGATACAATGTGGTATGTTCTGTCTGGCATGACTATGCTAAATGCATTCTCTCTTTGTCCACTGTCCATAATAGTCCTAATGATAAAAATATTTCAATAATTACTACATTTTCGTCTCAAGAAAGCTAAAATATTTTTGTTTGAAAACAGAACTAAGACCAAAAAGACCAAAAACATTCGGTTCTATTTGGGAAATTATTGGTCAGACACTCGCA
Source organism: Rhopilema esculentum (assembly GCF_057945365.1). NCBI lineage: Eukaryota > Metazoa > Cnidaria > Scyphozoa > Rhizostomeae > Rhizostomatidae > Rhopilema > Rhopilema esculentum. The sequence continues at coordinate 6,769,128 of NC_142830.1, forward strand.
TTTAAAACAAAATCTCTTACTAATCCATCATTTTTCAGGAATTTCATACTCTGAGCAGTGTCAGACGAAGAAACTTTAAAGCAGCATAACTGCGCTGTTCCGGGCAGCCTTGCAGTGTTGTACCACTAGAAACTCGATGAACCGAGATCTTGAACAGGCAAGTATTTAGAATAGAACGTCCCTTCACAGGCAGCGCACACTGGAATAAAACTTGCACTTTTGCAATGATCACTAGCAAGGGATTCTCTTGCCATGGGAGGAAAAGAGGGTTGAAGCTAATTCGTAGGTATAGGGGGCATCTCAGACAGCGAGCTCGCTGAGGAGCTAGTTATAAAGAATACACCTATACAAAAATCCAGTTTTCATTGAAAAGATCACTGTAACCGAGTAGTAGCTATGTTTATATCCATGTATGATAAAGCAATCACAATTGCTTAAGTTTGCTCCTTAGGTATTGTTACGGCCGTGTATTCTTATTAAAACTCTCCATTTCATTAATATTTTACCAAGTTTTTCTCAGTTGCATGCACGTCATAAACTCCAAATAACTACAAAGAACGTTACAAAATCTGGTGAATAAAATTCTCACTTGCAAAGTCGCAGGTCCAATGTCCCCAATGTTTTTGCGCTGTCTTGATCGGAGTCGTGGTATGTGAGCATCGTATCTTTCAAAACAAACCAGCGCTTCTTCCAGTTGCGCCTTGAAAAAAATTTGAATATGCTTTGGGCTAGTATGTCTTATCTTGACCTTGAAGTAAGCTTAAAATATATCTTCAGTGAATGAAGCGATGGAGGTAGGAAGCGATAAAGCAATGTCGAGGATTTGAGGTCACAAACCTTGATAAGGTTCCGGTACCACCGCCTTTTTTGGTCAACCATCCCATTTTTAAGGCTTTCTACAAGATGAAGAGACAACTCACTTATTCCAGAACTCAGTGAAGCTTTTATAAATGCATATATGTTTTTCAATATATGGAAACCTTTAAAGAAGAAGCCAATGAAAAGAGTAGCACGTTTCGCTGAAAGCTGGAAACTCCCAGGCCTGAAGAATACAGAGAATGGTTCTTATTTGATTTAGTAAGTGACTGTTTCATCACAGGCCAATATTGAATTGAACAATCCTTGCTTCTACAAAGCGAAAGGGCACCATTCTAGTTATACTGAGAATACCCCGGACAATCTAGCATCACCGTCTGTACCTGTTTTCCTCTAAACCACATCAATGTATCATCTTTCAGCACACACCAGTGTTTCTTCCATGTACTCATTAAACCACCTTAAATATAACAACAAACATTGATAACATCTATAACTTTAAATTAGCAACAATTTTGGTAGGAAGTTAAAGAAGCAAAAATTGTGCTAAATTTCAAAAGCATACTTCGACCACAGTTCTCTTGCAGGGAATAAAGGAAATAAAAATTTCAAGAAATTACAAGGAGCTATTGATAAATGTTATGAGAACCCTCGTTTACAAATATATACGGGTGTTTTTTTACGTATCGACTAAAAACCGTTGAATGGCATTTGGAATAACAGCGATCCATGTTATCAAAGGGACATATAGGGCATGACGATTCATCTACAATACCTTGCATCATAAGGTAGCCTTCAATAATCAGATTGTCCATCATAGACATATCTTCAGTTGCCTCTACTTTCAGTGCCTCGTCGTCATAATCCTCGTCTTCATCTATATCACGCATGTCCTCCATCTACGATATAGACACATTCAAAGAATTTTTCACATCGATATAATAAAGATTCCAAAGCATAGAATTAGACACATAAAGATTCGAAAATGGCTTTGAAAAAAGCAAACATTTAGTAAACTAAAGCTTTTCGTCTGACACTCTTCAGGGTTTAAAATGTCAGAACATAGATCGAAAACTCTACGCTAGGAAATATATATACCCAGTTGTGGATCGAAATAGGCCAATCAGAAACACGAGCACATGACTGTATAGGTTGACCAGTCAGTGCCGCTTGCCTTGAGAATGTTACCAATGGAGTCCTAAGGTGAAAAAGGACTCCTTTTGTCTACACAGTAGCGGTTTTTTCGTGCTTATGTAGATAGATTCCAAAATTGCTAGGTGGAACAACGATCGGGCTTTACCAATAATCCGAAACATGTCGCCATTACATAAAGATTCCTTAAATATATTCATGATGGATTGAACTTTGAATTAGTGATTCGATGTCAAGCAATGCGCAATTCTCAGTTAAACTTTTTAGGCACCTATCTCGGGGTTATTTACCTTGCAATCTCCTAGTCACGTTTTCTTAAAATGGTCCATCAGCGTACTTTTACAATTTACAGATCATTTCCTTTCAATGTCTTTGTAGTCCACAAGCATAAACCATTCAATGAGGGTTGGCAAAAAAACATGATGAGAACACCAATAAAAATCTTTTCTAACATCATCATAAAACTTCAAATTATTGTAAAAACCCCCAAAAACAAATTTGGTTAAACAAAAACATTCTTATTCAGAATTCGACCAATATAAAAAAACCCTACAAAATTCTCTATATATGGTTAGTTCGAAATAAATAGAAACGCAATGAAATATATTGAGCCCACAAAAATTCTAGCTATATCAAATATTTTCTTGATGAATAAAAATAAAGGTGATGAAACCTTGAGTTGTTCGTCTAATTCAGCCATTTCCGCTATAGCAGCTTCTTCAGCCTCCTTTTCAAGCCTTTCAGCCTCTGCTTGGTGTAGCCTTTCAAGTTCTTCTTCCTTAAGTCTAAGGAAACAACAAGAACATAAAAATAAAGTAAAAAAATCAAAGGCAAGTGAAAGGTTCTAGATTAAATTACGTGCGGTTAGAAATGTTTTGTATAAATATTTACCCTAAACAATTTCGTGGAAATTGTTTTCTACACAACTTGGTGGCAACCAACAAAAGATCACAAAATTTTTTTCCTATTGAGAAGTTACTACAAAAAAACTACTAATGTTTACACGGTAATAAGGATTACACGAAAAAAACGTTCTTAGATCTTTGAAATGTTTTACGATAATAAAAATAATAATAATCTCTTTATTTACAGTTGGTTTGAGCGATAGTTAATATACATAGATAATTATGTAAAACTTATAAATACCAACTATTTATATACATAAAAAGAAAAAAGGTACAATATTAATCTACCTATTTACATATTTTACAGCTACATTTATCTCCATTCCAGGCATGAATGCTTTTTAAATTTGGATACGTTTTCCACATTTTTTATCGTATCAGGCAAGAGACGATTCAAAATGCTATCAAGAGTCGTACTGTCCTTGAGAAAAATTGGAGAAAAAAAACATTCAAAATCTGTGAAAAACAGAGACAAGTGAACTAACCTGATTTCTTCCTCTGCCTGTCGGATCCGCTCCTCCTCCAACTGCAAGGCAACATAACATAAATGAAATAAAATAACAGGGGTTATTCTTATGTTATTTTTGGGGATAAAATTCTTTCATTTTTCTTAAATTTCTGCATGTACTTCCCTAAAGACAATTAGTAATACCTACATGACAAAAGCGATCCAAATTGTGAATCAAAAATTTAAATATATATTTCCACATGTTTCAGTTTACTAAAACTCAATAACTGAGACAACTAGTTTAGAAAACGAAATCAATAAGGCATAAAAAACCCTCCTTTCTACAAAGTATAGTTCTGTTTACAGCTGAAAATTTGAGGGTCAATAAATTACTCTATACAATCAATTGGCATCAGCACAACGTGGATTGATGGAAGGTAATGCGCTCATTAGGAGGAACTCGAGTAAGCTATTACTTAAAAGAGCGTGGAGGACTTCAATATACAATTAGCTGCTTTTGCATCATTAACTAAGAAATCTATCAACAATATACCTGGCGCATATGTTCTTTTTCATCCAGTCTTCTCTGCTCTTCCAGCTCCCTTGCTTTTGCAAGTGCAGCCAGCCTCTCCTCTTCCTCCAAACGACGTCTAGCTTCTTCAGCTTCTTTCTTCTCGCGCTCTTCTTCCTCTTGCTAAGAAACAAAGAAGGAGCTCATGATAATCAACATAATTTGTACAGACCTGGAGATAGGGCCTCTCCATTAATGGCCTAAAGCGATTATTTTGAGCAAACTAGGAATGAGTAGATGCCCATTAAAACCTGGGCACAGTAAGGATGCACCCCTTTGGCATCAAACACGATGTTCTCAGATTTAATGAAATAGCTTCTAAGTGAAAATACTGAAATCATTTCAAAATTATCGAAAAAGCTATTTTCTCTGTTTTATCATAACAGCGTTTTGAGTATATTCATAAACATCAACATGTATATAATGCCAAAAATCCTTTGAAAATTTACTTTGTTGCTGCTACGACAATGTTTTTTGTTTACAAAACATTTTCTATGAAGCAAGATTCACCATTGTTTGATTCAAAAAATCTTGGACACATTATCAACGCCCTATGCATTAGTAAGCCACAAACAACTTACTTTCTGTCTTAGTTCCTCCAGTTCTTTCATCTTAGCTTCCTGCTCAAGTCGTTCCATTTCCCTAAGGATAAAAGTAAAATTTGTTCAACTGCCTTTCACTTTCGAGCAAAATCGAGTCAATGTTCTGCAGCTAAGATGATAACACTGTTTTAATACTGATCCTTATCGATATCATACATTCAAATGTTATTGTAAATTTCAAATAACACATAGAGCGTTTAATTGAGTTAATCGTCTTTTTTCTAAGTGAATTGTAGCATCTACGTCAGGTCTCTCTCCTTATAATAAAGTTTTTGTAAAGTAATAACTTAAATTCTGCGAAAAATGCATTTATTATTCAAGGTCTCGCAGACAAAAAAAATGAAAACTCGCCAAATTCAGTACTGATACCATTTGAATACAATACAATAAAATACATTAAAATACAATACAATACAATACAATACAATACAATACAATACAATAAAAGAAAGAATAATAAAATTTAAAAAATGAAAAAAGGAAAATAAAAACATTAAAAATATGAGATAAAAGAAATATATATAGAGAAGAATGAAAAAAAACAAATTCAATAAATAAATAGAATAATAAAAATAATGAAATAAATAAAATGCATAGAAATGCAACGAAATAAAGAAGGACTTTGACCATCTTTTGACCCTGAAATAATCTTCATCTTCCAGATTGCCTTCCCAATCACCTCAATAAATACCCGAATATCACCTTTTATAAATACCAACATTACTTACTTTCTACGCTCTTCTTCCTTTCTTTTTTCCTCTTCGCGCCTCCGTTCTTCTTCAAGTCGCTTCTCCTCCAACATTTTCCGATATAGCACCCTAGATTTACGTCCCCGTTCATACTATGAAAAAGGAAATTATACATCGAATGAAGATTACCAACAAAAAGACGACGGTTCAACGAAGTGATAACAAACTGAAGAGGAAAAAGCAAACTTGAACTTGCATTCATTGTTTATAAATCAGATGCCAGGGTAATCTGAACATCGCATATTGCCAATGGTTCACTTTTTGGCCATTAGCATACCCCTTTCAAACAAGTCGTTGAACGAAGATCAAGGGCAGCGTTAGTAAGCATACACAAATCCAACAGATGTTTGGTGTCTAGGCCCTCTGTTGTACTGCACTGTTATAGCTTCTAAATCACCAGTAAAGCTTGCAATGTTTTTTACCTTTTGTATGACAATCGCTGCCTTGCGTTTCTTGATGAATCTTGCACGATACAGATGGCACTAGAATTAAAAGAAAGCATCGCCTGCTAAAGATTTGTCGAATGGAAAAGATTTGTCGAATGGAAAAGACTTTGCATAAAATTGAACAAAAAACTGCAACCAAAATGATGGGACATTTGGCAAAAAGAAAATCAGCGAATACAACGTTGACACTAATCTGGCAAACAAAGTAGCACTGATTCTTATGCAACTTGAATCGAGGGACATCGTTCTAAAAATTGTCTAATCATGACTAATTGGGAAGCTGTTATAGTTTAATAACATGCAAGAAAGAAAAAAAATGTACCTTGAACTTTGAAAGATGGAGAAACACTAGACATGGTAAATGCCTGCTTATCTTAATGGGAAGTAGATTAAATATTCTATTCTGCCCCACAATAAAGTACTCATACATTCTTCGTACACTTAACTAAATACGAAAGCACTTACTTTGTAAACCTTCTGAATCGTTATTATTGCTGCCCTGATTCTCAAATACTTTTTGCGAATGCAATAACTCCATATTCGATTGTTAATAACTTCTGCGACTACTTTCATGCACTTGGTCCTCTCTAACTCAAGCTGACATTCTAGCTGGTCTTTCAAGAAAACCTAAGGAAATAATTTCAATACAAATAAATGTATTAATACAAATCAGTGGCGGCTAGCAGCGGTACTAGTGGTATCGGTCTAGTACCATTTATTTTGGAAGCTCGAAACACCCCTGCGCCACCCTGCCTCTAGCTCGTTCGCTCTGCCATATTTTTTTTTGCTTTACTGGTACCATCTTATTTTCGTGCCAGCCGCCACTGATACAAATACAAATATAATTCAGGGTAGTTGAGATGGGAGGCTTTTAAACAAAAATTTTAATAACATCGAGCCATACTCCAAGCTTGTTACCGCGTGCATCCCCAGTTTGTCGATATTTTGAATCTATTAAGGGCAGTGAGGTCTATAATAACTTAAAGTATGCAGGGGGTTTACAACCCTGAAGGAGTTAGTTATATAATAATACATAATCACGTGCTAAAATTGCTAGTCTTGCCCATGCTACATGCCCGGAATCTTATTTTTCGCATTTATGAAAATGAAATATTTAGCAGCATGTCATTCTAATAATATCATAATTATTAATATTAGAAATTTCAACCTTCGTCTTTCCAAGTTTATGAAGCTCAGCCTTCAAGTCCATCTGTTTAAGAACAAAAATACAAATCTCTTTTGGATCCTGATCAGCTGCAGTTTTCTTGAAGTACAGCGACTTGTACCTATACATAAATAATTGATTTTTAAATAATTTCCATCAACATCAGATTGTTTCCGTAACATTAGGAAAATATATGTTGTAACTGACAGTTGAGTATGAAAAAGTATAAATTGGTACTGGCCTTTTGCTGAAGTCTTGGTATGTTCTTCGAACCGGGAATCCGGCTTTTCTTATTTTCACTGTTTCCAGCATACCGCTATATTTGAGCTGATTTAGGACAAGCTCTGGCTCAAACCGGTTCATCACCTGCAACATTGGAATGTAATCATATTGTGAGTAGAAGAGCGAAACATCAGGATTTCCACAACCCTATGCTACCTAACGTTTGTTTGCTATGAACGGACACTGTGATTTCTGCATTATTCTAGTGCACTTTGGCTATTCACATGAACAAATTATAGTTGACATTTAAAATACCTTTTCACTGTTTGGTTTGATGCATCGAACAAAATAGGGATTCGCTGCATTTAATGACGTCATCAGTGAAAACAAAGAATCCTGAAAAAAAAAACAAAAAATGTCCGTGACGACACATGGAAAAACAAGAAACGCCGGAGATACTTGCAATCAAAATTCATAATAAAGACAAAAGGTTCTTTGAATTAAGAAACGGACTTGTACTATTCGAAAATTGAAACAGATTGCTTTCAACTAAACTTTCACTTTGGGTAACGTCTAAGCAAAAATTGAAGTAGTGTTCACTGGTTGCCCAACCCTTAAAATAAATGCACATAAACAGACAGTGCATTGATATTTGCTGAAAACAGATTAGGTTTCGTAAAGTTTTACAGAACCACAACTGCGTTTGGTCGTTCTCTGACAAAAAATTTGCACCTACTTTTCTAATAAAAATACACGTTCAAAAGCAAGAACTTAACAGACAATTATGAAATAGTAATGAAGTGGAATGTTACCTTAAATTGAGAACTGACAGTTGCTTTTTTTCTTCCCTTTGATCTTGTTCCACCTTCACCTCCAATTACTTTCAATGGCTCGAGGATGTCATAAACAAAATCGGACCTACAAAGACATAACTCAAAGATGAAAATGCATCATTGCACATCAAAAACATTAATTCGTTCATTTAGTAACCCTATTTATCATTCAGCTCAAAGGAATGTTGTGCATACAAGCTACAACTCCGAAATTCACGCTTAATGCAAACATCAGGTAACTAGCTTAAAGTTGTAGTTTTCTCCTTGTCCTCAGCTAACTATCGCCAATTATAGCAAAATAACGTAAACAATTAATGGTTGCGAATACTAATCAGAAAACCAAATTTGTCAGAGAGGCATAAACAACCTTAATTTGAAAAAATTGTCTCATAACAGCTAAAAAACAGGAAGAAAAATTGAATTTACCTGCTTTCTTTAAAAGTGTTCAGCAAATCGTCTCGTAAAGTATCCCGGTTTTTTAAAAGGAAACCCGTGACTTCGTAGAATACCTACAACAGAAATACAGGCACCATTCAAAATAAATTTGACCTTACTTGATAACAGCTACTGCAATAAAGTGCGTAGAACTGTGCGTCCTTTGATGGGAAATCTTTTACAAAACGAATTTGTTTGAAATTTCTCAACTTCTTCGCTATAGCCAAAATCGTAATTCGGGGTTTTTTGAAGAGAAAGTGGTCTTATTACAATAAACTTGATGTCTCTAAATTTAAGTTTTTATCAAAACGTGTAGTGAACTCTTTAGATAGTCCTCAACTCAACGCACCTCTCCAGCATAATGTCTGATTCCAAATCGTCCGTTCATAACACGAGGCTTCACATAGAACAGATTGTCCTAAAAAGAAACTCTGCAGTTTTACACTGACATCTCACACAAATATCAGATTAAATATTGTAACACCATGGTACCAAAAGTCATGTTGTGTAGGGTTTATGATAAGTGGAGTTACCTCTGATGAAGAAGTGTACGAAAAGAAGCACTTTAAATATCATGATAAATATACAGGGAATCAGAGAGCTGCAACGAAACAAACGCAACGAAAGTGATGCAACCAAATTCATCGAAAGAAATACAACTATGGAAACGCAAAAGATGTTTTTCTTCACTAAAACAATGAATAAATAAGACACTGTAAAGAGAAACTCACAGCATGGTTATCGTGAAGCTTACTAAGGAGCGATTTGTCAGTTCCTTTTGGGAAATGACTTTCTTCGTCGATCAAAGACAAAATGCCAAGTTTCTGAAAGAAAAGACAGATAACCATAATTACTTGATATACAAGCTCCATCCAGGTCGATGAAAAAATCAGTAAGATTCTAGTTCCGCGTTTCCTTGCTTGTTAATATACCAGTGTGTAAAGCTGTTTTATAAAGCGATGTTCATTTTGAAAATTTCTGCAGTAAGTCAAAACCTTTCGAAAAATGTGCATCAGATGAAGTGACTGCAAAGAGGAATGATGAGACAAGATATTCTGGGATAAAGCCAACTTAATTTAAAGCATGCTGAACAAATATCAGGTATATTTTATATATTCCCGACACTGATCCTTGAAAAACGATCCCTGAAGTTTCCTTTGCCTACATTAAGTTGGCAAATTATTGCATGTTTCATGAGACCACGTCAATAAAACTTACTCTTTCAACAAGATCAAGGCATTCGCCATTATCATTCCAATCAATATCCACCCATTCTAGTCCTTCGCTAAAATGGGAAAAAGGCATCATATAGTAGACATGAGCGTCGCTTGAAATCATTAATAAAATAACCACAAAATATCTAAAACTTAAAAAAACATTTCGATTAAAAGACTAACTATGGCTAATGCTAATCTCTTAGAAAAAACAGTGGTTTAGGTCCTTACGAATATAAAGTTGAAACGTGGCCTGCATTCAAATTTTCCATTTACAAGGGGGAATTGAGTTACATATTTCACTTAAGGAACCTTTAAAGTTGACGAAAGCAAGGAGAACTTGAGCGAAGTCTTAAAAACAATGCTATTGAAATATCTTAGGATTTCTTTTGATCAAAGGCCCTTAGTTATCGAGCAAATGTGCCTTAAACTGTGTTACACCACTGGAAAAAGGTCATATTTGAAAGTTATGTATTTTAACAAACATTAGGTAATTTCATCCTAATATCTTTCTTTACTGGGTCAAAAATATTCACAGTACATTAAGTCAGCTTGTAAAGACGCCTTCATCTAAAACTGATTTAAAGCATACCGATTATACTCCAGCTGTTCCAAGGAAAATATGTGCTTGTTGAAGTATTCTTGTAGCTTTTCGTTTGCAAAGTTGATGTTGAACTGCTCGAAACGGTTGATCTAGAAAAGTCAACAACAGTCTTAAAGGTCTTTCAAACCTTTAACCAAATAATGACCGCCAGTTACAGAAATCACCCAACGGGTTTACCATGTAGAGCCTTGTTGTCCTTGGACGTTTAACGGATCCAGGTTCGCGGTTCAAACCTTGATCAAACATGTTATAAACACTTGCATGAAATGGGTTGCATCGAATCTATGACAGCAGCCATTAAGGTTGAGCGTTATACCAGCGAATGCTTATGATTAATCACATGCTATACATTTATCACAAATGCTTATGAACGATTCTGTTTAGCGCATCAAACTTAGCGCTCATCAAGTATAATTAATCAACCAAGTATTAGGGTACCTCCTTAAAACAAGTGTAATGTCCTAATATACGATATTTTTGTAGGCTTTGATTATGCTGAATACAGTCTAATGTAGCATTTATGAGGGAAGCATTCGCTGATGAAAACCTAAAAGCTTTCTCGCAGATGGCAGAACTTTACTCAATTTGTAGATTTTAGATGTAGCTACAAACCAACCTTGAAATTTTCGAATCCAAAAATATCAAGCACGCCAATAAAGAGATGATCACTTGTCCCCTTAATGCTCTTGTTTATCATTTTCAACAAATACTTGAAAAGCGCTGAATACAGAGACATGGCGGCCGAATCTCTCGAGTCTGCTGCTTGCTCCACCGTCAAAGGACTGAGGATCTCTTCACCCCTGAGAATCATCGACTTCTGCGTCAAGGAATCGTTGAGTTGGTACGAATCTAGCTGCAGTAGATTAGCTGCATTCTCCAAAACTATTGCGAAAATATTAAGTACTTAAATACCACACGTTTCAGCAAATAAAAGTTTCAAGCATCACTTTTCCTATCTGTTACGCTTAAAATGTAATTACAACTCAAGGCTGTAGATTTGCACATAACGTGCAAGAATATATTGTATAAACTAAATCTGGAAGCCAAGGAACCAATGAATCACCTAATGGATTATCAGTCGTTTAACAACATCTAAAGATGGTGTTTCTTATGAGCAGCATGCTCCTTTGCTATTACTTTAAGGCCGCTTCGTAGCCATGAGCAGCCTGTTTTGGACTTTAAGTGAGTTGAACAAAACGTCAGTGACCTACCACTTTTGTCTCTGACTTGAGCTCCACCCGTTGAAACGAACTCGATATTTCCAAGCATCAAAATTCCAGCAAGCACGTGTAGAACGTCGTTGATGGAAGAATCTGACAATCCAACAGTCCGCATTGCATTCTAAACAAAGCAATTGACTTTTTTAATTTTTCGTATACTAAAAAATATTCTTAAACAGTCATCAGGGATATAAAATCTAACTTTGAAATATCTTTAACAGTTTTGCTATCTTTAAAACTTCAATGGCTAAGTACCAACAATATTTATGACATTTATCTATGATATTTATGATATATATTTATGACGTGTGTTTTGTGAATCAATTTGTGATTGAAATATTCTGCAAGTCAGTTTTAGTAACAGCCATGTGACAATCTCAAATTTTCAACTGAATGATAACGAAGAAATCGAATTTCACAAATATATTTATCCCAAGTTAAAGAGATAACAGAGAATACAAGAACTTTCAACCAATCAGAAAATATTTAAAACTCTTCAAATCGTTACACTCGATGAGAAACTACTTTTCAAAATATCAGGGTCAAAAATACAAACCATAACATTAAGGAAGTCCTGCTTATCGTCGATTGTTGGGTCGCTGGTGCAACCACTTTGTTTGAGGTAATAGTAGCCATTTGCATTATAAAGGCACATGTCGGCTACAAAAAATAAAAACAATTTAAAGCAAAAAACTGAAACTCTTTTTAAATGAACACAGTTCGACATGCAAATTGATAAAGGAAACCCTAATTTAAGTGCAAGGCAGGAATCAAATTTGTCTCATCGTTGATAAAATGAAAACACCTTGCTGTGATGGGAAAAAATTTCCATTAAGAATTCCATTTGCTTTTAGAGGCTAAAATAAGTCATTTTTCAAATGCTATTTTTTATGGAAAATAGAGAATGAAGATCCTGTTTTGAAATTACTGGTATTTTTGGCAAAGAAAGTCTTGTAGATTACATAATTGAAAGAGTGAATCATTAAATACATGAAATAAAAGAAGCGACGATAAAAATGGGTAGCGGGGGTTAAAAAAGCATTTGTTGAGGTAGATTAAAACGAATACTTGACAGGCAGTCTGTTTTATTGCGAGTTATAAACCTGTGATAAGAAGATCGAAAAGTCTAACCTCTTTGCTCTGCACTTGCCCCCGCTAACAAAGCATAAAAAATGTGGAAGTTCCTCTCGTCAGGGTTTTGTCGAACAACTCTGTTCTGAAAAGAGAAGTTATTCGAGATAAGCAATGATATAGAAAGCATAATATACCAACAACAAATAAAATGGTTTCCGCAAATGAATTTTTGCTTGACACGATTCTAAAAATCCTACGAGATCTTTACAGTCATTTTGCTGTTGTTTACTGCCATTCAGTTGCAATGTCTCAAGCTCAAATGACATTTATATCAAAACACTAGAATGCATTCATACACTTATTGTAATGTTACAAAAGAGAATGAAGTAGGTGTAAAGGAAAAACTCTTGGAACAATGGCACTTACCTTCTCGAGCAAATCTGTTTATGAAGTTTATTAAGGGAAAAATGACTTTGTGAGCAGGTGATCCTGAACGCCAGTACATTTGAAATTTTCGATTCATTTACCGATAGATTCAAAGAGACGATATATCAAAAATAGGACTCACTAGTGCATACAATACATGGAATTGAATTTTACAGTCAAAATGTGATAAGAACACTGGGCAAAGCAAACAAGCGATAAATAATACTAAAAGTAATTGTGTAAGAAATGATACAATCAACAACTTGTCCTCCTTGGATATTTCCTTTGGTTGTGAAATTCAGCTTAATAAACTTTCCAAATCTACTGGAATTGTTATTGTAAATGGTTTTTGCATTACCAAATGCTTCCAAAATGGGGCTAAAATTGAACAAAAAAGGGCGATTATACTTCTATTTTTATCTACCAGTGTCCAGCAATCATTACCCTTTATTCATGGGTGATGCATAAAAATTGATACACTTTTCTGGAGTAGAGGTTAAAACAGGTAAAACCATCTTTAACAAAAGCCATCTTTAACAAGTTCAGGAATCTTACAAGAAAAAACAACAAACAAAATAAAAAATCTCACATGTTGCTTTTGGTATACTAACAGTCTATTTTCTTCACGTCACAATTTCACGTCTATTTTCTTTTCACTTAAAAGTGGCAGATCAATAGAAACATACCACTGCAAAAAACAGTACCAAAAAGCACTTCCTATAAAAGTACAAATATGAAAAATACTTTGTATGTCATTTTTTCGACCTTTTTACTTACCTACTTTGAAGAATTGCTTCCTCGACATTGAGACCCCCTTCACACCCTCCTGCATTTTTGCTCATATCAGATAAATACTGTAGAATATGTTTCGTTGACTCTGTTTTTCCGGCACCACTCTCACCACTGAAATGAAATAATTTGCAACGAATAATTACAGGACTATGCTTTGTAATGATACACTTGACAATTATACTTATTAGAATAGATAATGGCTACAAAGGAATTGAAGCATAGAAATAAATGTAAATGCATGGCCTTTGAAGGAACTTAAGCATAACGCTGATGCAAAGGTCGCTTTTAATATTCAAAAAATTCAAAATAAGAGCAGAAGAATATTATAGGCAGAAGAACAAATTGAAGTAATTCTAAGCCAGTTAAGCCAATTCTGCCTTCTTGTAGTCTATATGGACAAGGGAGGGAGAGTAATAGGTAGAGGATAAGTAAACGGTTCTCTTCTAAGCTAATCTTGATCTGCCACAGCACGCTAAATACCTCTGCCTTCACATTCTGAGTTCACTACTAATGCACAGAACCTTTTCAACATTTTCAAGCTACTTCAGTCATTTGTCAATTGCAGACCAAATTTCAACAAAATTTTATAATGTATATGCAATTCAAGTTTTGAAAAAGACAAGTTTAGCGATTATAATTATGAACATAGAAGCTCATGCAAAAAATTTCCATATGAATAAAATGCTTATAGAAACAACTTTACCTGATGAGAACACACTGGTTGCCTCCTTTTCTCCACAAAGAGTAATAGGCCTCATTTGCAATTGCATAAATGTGAGGTGGTCGATCACCAAGGTAGGTATTATTGTAAGATTTCATATGAGCATAGTCATAAATGCCTGGAATGATCTTATATGGATTAACAGCCACCATGATTGAACCAATAAATGTCTAAAATAGATAATATATTGATGAAATAAAATAAAATGAATATGGAGTTTGTGGTGAGTGGGATTGCGATGAGTTCATTTTGAATTTGTATTTTATTCCAGAGTAAGAAAATTAGCTTAAAATAATAGACTGCTTAGAAAATCATAAATTCTAGGTTTACTGTTGTTCTGCTGATAGGCCCCACACATCTAATAAGTACCTCCCATGTTTTTGTAACATTGCAGAATAAATTTATTTTCTCTTATAAAGCCTATTATAATAAAAGGGGAGGCTTCATCTGAGACAACCATCATATTTGTTTATATTCTTGCTTCTAGCATTAAACTCATTCTGTTTTACAGGAAACCATCTATTAGACACAGCCTTTAGATGACAAAAGAATTAAGAAACTACAGCACTAAAATGTGGTGGAAATGATTCTTTTTAATGATTAGGCACCTATCAAATTGACATAGAAAGATAGAGTGATAAAAAGAAATAAAAGCCCCTTTTGACTAACCAGGTGCTATATTTCATCATATAATCTGATGTTATATGCTTCTAAAAAGTAATTCCTATGGCATATGGTAGAGATGGTATTTATGCAACCTTTCATAAACTTTTGGCACCAAAATAAACAAAGAAAATTTGAAGCTGGGTGCTAATCCTGAGCTTTGTTTCTTATAAAAACACAAATGTAACCAAACAAGGAATACTTTTAATTCTTATTTCATTTATTTTCAAGTAAAAGGCAATTAAAACTTACATATATTGTTTCCTTCTGGTATCTTTTGGATAAATTGTAAAGTATCGAAGCTTCATGAAGATCTCCTAGCCTAGCCATATCATCAACACCTTCAACACTTGTGCTATGCATTGCTGCAACTTGGTCTCTGCCAAGGGCTGACTTTGAAAAGCTGTATTCCTAGGGAATGAAAAGAGATCATAATATTTGCAGAAAAATGGTCTCTCAATGCAAATGCTCTGTGCTTGATTCCCCCTTAGTGGATTACTATCACAATGTATTAAATTTTTATTACATATAATATGCAATTTCAATGAAAATTAATGTTTAATGGTTTGCCAAGGATTGCTTGGTACCATGTATGGTTATACATGCATTTGTGTATAGAACAGGATGGTTATAAATGGAATAATAAGCAAAAATCAAGCACAAAGAGGAATTTCCTGGTGAAGTGAAGTTCAGGTAATTGAATCTTTGGGCAAATTTCTGAAAAAGTGCTTGCAACATTTCATTCTCCTGGTTGATTAAGAACATGAAAAAAACATGCCACAAAATATTTGGAATGGTGCACACTTTCAATGCCTTTTCTGATAATTCCCCTGACAAGTATTTGCAAAAACTATTAACAAACTAATAATTCATACCTTGCCATAATCGCTCAGAAATTTTATTTCTTTTGCCTGGATATCTTTTATTACAGCAGGGACCCAATCATCATCTCCACAAAGCCACACCCTTGTACCCTTGAAGTATAGAACAAATGCATAAAGCCAAGGTCAAATAGTGTGAAGATTTCACCAAACAAAAATGTTGAAAGATATGCATATTTTCAACAGTTTGGGGAGTAGGTGGTCAAACCTATGCAATGACAATGAAATCATTGTATAGATACAATGATAGGGTTGGCATATACATTGAGAATCTTGAATAATTTTGACTGCAAAACTTTACAAAAACAGGGTATATACAAGGTTTTTGCATTGAACTTCAAGTTGAGCCTTTATTACTGAACTTCAAGTTGAGCCTTTTGAAGTTTCCCAGTTCTTCTAAAAAAGAATTGATCAAAAGGACTTCACTAGTTTTATGAACAGCAAAATCATACTGAGCTCCACACAAGGTCAGTTCATTGTAGCATTTTTAGATAACCTATTTGAAAACACTTGTAAATAGAAAGTACAAAAGAAAGACAAGGAATCAATAAAATAACATTTTAATATTTTGGAAGCTTTTCAATACTTTTAGAGGTTTTTAAGAATTTATTATTGGAATACTTTTTTGATAAATGTCATGCTTTTTATGTAGCCATGTGGATTTTCTGTGCAACAGTGTCTTGCAACCAAAGAGCAAGAATGCAACAAAATAATCAAAGATCACACTGCTATTTGCAAACATAAACAATGCAATAGAAAACATTTTGGCCATTACGATTATGATTAATTTTCCATAAAAAGAACTCCTTCCAAAAATAATGTTGTATTTTTTGATAGAATAATATGAAAGTGCAAACTTCTGAAAAAAGTTTATCTATAACTTAAACAGACACCTTGCTTGGTAACTTAATTCACTTATAATTATCAGGCACTTTTCCATCCATGTGTATTTATATTTGGAGAAGTAACACCGTAGAACAGTGTTATAAGGCCTTTTAACATACTAACTGGGGGCATGTTACTACCCAACAACAATGATTTTTCATTGTTTTAAAAAATTGGCTATTATACTCATCTTTCTATAAACAAAGGCTTGCCCCCAAGCCAATTTACCCTTTGAAAAGTATATGCATATAAACATATATTTTGAGACATCTTTGTTGCATTAAAAAAAACTCTTCCCCATTCAAGAATTTAGATAAACAGTGATAACTGTTCCTGAATCCTTCCTTAATGCAAGGTCATCAATCTTATAGCCAAATATTTCATCTTTATGTGGAAATAACTGTGAAAATACTCAATAAAATTCTACTGAAATTCGTTCAAGTATTGATCAGACAAGCTAAATTGGAATTACTTTTGTGGTGTGACCTTATCAGAATAATTAATCTTTAGCAGATGGTGTACAAGTTAAACAAAAGGCAACATAGTTTCATATGCTATGCACATGGCTTAACGTAATGGTTGACTGTTAAGCCATTACAGCTGAAAATGACGTCCAATAAAATCTTTTAAAAGCCTCTGCCTTACCATACCTGGCAAGGAAGGAACATTAAAAATGCCTATACTTCTGCTATACAATGCCTGGTAATCCAATTCATCACTTTGAATGAAATGTAACACCGTAGAACAACATTTTAATTTGCAAATTTTGTCATTAACCTAAGTTTTTAGGAATTCTACGTTAATTTGCTAAACATAATTTTTCTGCTTTACTTGCTATTTCCTGGTGTCAAATCTGAAACTCAAGACTGATCAAAGCCCATAAAATACAAAATCGTCGCAGGGCAAGCATCTGTCTAAATGTTAATTCTAAATTTTCTTATTTTGATTCAATTCTAATTTCATTCTTATTTTGATTCAAAACTCTGTAATCGGGAGGCCAGTATGTTATCGTGACTACCTTGTGACGAAAATAATTTTTTATTTACAATAAAATGACTACCAAAGGTGAGGGAAAAGGGTGCAAAAATACATTTTAAAAACAAGCAGTTTCTATCAGACTGTTGTCCAGTACAATACAAGCATCTGTTTAGGGTTCATGAATCCCTGTGTTTGCATAATTGGCAAAAAATCAAATGAGCTTAGTTGAGACCTCGGGCCTAACATCAGCAGACTGATCAGACATGCATCAACAGCAAACAGTCCTGACAAAAAGTGTCCTCGTTGGCATGAAGAAAACAATTCATGTAAATAAACGCAAAGTTATTTGTTTTGCTCACCACATGTAGTCCTTCCATGATTTCTTTTCTCACCTAGTCATGATTTGGAAATTCCAATACAGAAGAGTTCCGCCGATTGCAACTGACGACAACATGCGGAAGGGAACAGCCCAAATAATGGCCTTATGCAAATGAGCAGCCCATTTGGCAAATCATGCATCACGTGACCATGCTCGAAATTTGAGTACATGTGTGGGTCTGTTTTTCATCGAAAATAATGCAAAAATACAACCTTAATCCTCTGAAAAAGGAACAGAACATCGTTACAGAATAGGAAAATTAGGCAGAAGGGGAATTCCTGCCTATCAGGTGACTCCGATGAAGCCCTGTATGCCGGGGAGAAATATTAGTATATTCCTTAAATTTAATTTATTTTGAAAATTTTATCTCGTGATATTGGATTCTCGTCGTCGTATTGCTTTGTTCCTGTATATCGATCAGGTGAAGCCTGAAAAACTTGCGCATGTGTTAACTTATACGAGACTTAACATGTATCTGTCGGGGAAATTTTAAAAAAGAGTGAAAGTAGACAACTTTATATGAGACGAAATGCCCCATGATAGTGAAAAAATTCAATTATGTATCATAATTCGTTTATATCTGATTAATGAATGATAATTTGTAATGGCTAAGTTCGTCTAATGAAATCGAGGTTGAAGGGACCGACAAGAGTTACCCTTGTGCCTATTTCATATTCTGTGACATCGTCCAAGGGCAAACTTTCATTGAGCAGCCAATATTTAAAAATAAAGTGATTATCTAGTTCAATCAGTCACGGTGAAGGTAAATGATGGCTAGAACGTAAAACAATGAATTTTCTAATGTCTCAAAATTGTCTTATTGTCAAAATTGTCTAAAATTGTCTCAAAAAGGACAAAAATTAATTGGATGGAAGTTGATGTTTTGTTAACATTCACTTCAAGTGCGTCTTTCTTCCTCTCACGTTGTTTTCGATCCACACCTGGATATAAATTTTCTGCCTACTTTAGGTAATTGTCCAACGTTTATATTCTGAAGAGTGTCGGACTAAAAGTGCTTCAGTATATGAGTTGCCTACAGAATTATTTATTTTTCTAAATAGTCTCTTCGTTTTCGTAATTTCATTATTTCTAAAAAAAAGCTTGATGTCTACTTTTGTCGACCATTACTGTGAAAATCACCTCATGTGTGGTTAACTTCAATGCTTTGATGACATGCATCTTTGAATTTTTGAGTTTGGAAAGAGGCAAATTTTGCCTCTATGAAATCTGAAGACTTCTGAAAGTCCGTGTTGTCCTTGTGATAAATTTTAATATAAATTTCCCTGAAAACGCTTGTTAGTTTTATATCCAAATTGAGAGAACCTTTATTTATTGTAAGAGAGATTGTAAAATAGGGAATGATTTTAAAGCTTTAATTTCAAGATTCTGATTGTAAGTAACTCCTTTTTAAAGTTTAGGTTTTTCTAATATTGTATATGTTTAAAACATTAAAGTTAATGATAACAGCACCTTTTTTGCTGAAAAGGCAACCCTGTATAAATAATTATAATTATATTATTATATTTGACCAAAAGTTAACCAAATGTCAAGCCTGAAACGCCAGAAAATCTTTGAATTGAATTGTCAGTCAGATTAAAAGGTGGGGTTTAAATTTGAAAATTTTTTGGAATCTCTATCTCGTTTTGCTTTTCAGTACTCCACCAGCAACAGCCTCATTCTCCAAGGTTACGAAACCTCTCAGTAGCTCTGGTTCAGCCACTCTCGTAGCTTTTAACGCAGCAGAGCCTAGACTTTGAAGCAGCTTATCCAGGAACGACAGAGAAGCATGAAAATTTTATACAAAAATGCCCTTTTAATTTTGAAATATGTGATAAACACTTGCCGAATAAAATGACCCTTTCGCAAGAATATTATCACCCCTGAGAAAATTAAAAATCGGCACCTTTGCTTGTTACCCTTTAAAGTTAATCTTAATCAAATGATTAATTGAAACAGTTTGCCTCTGGAAGCCCAATTTCGTTCAGGCACTCGTTCAAGAAAATACATATATTATTGATTTTTATTGAATTAGGTTCTCAAAGAACAGTAAATTTGTGGAACAAATATATATCAATAACTTTTCACTTAAACAAAGTGATGATTAAAAAAGTTATGAATGTAAATGTGTGTTTCTAATTGTGGTTTAACTCAATAAAGGTACCAAGTTACCTAATCTCGCCAAGTCATTGACTCAAAATTCCACTGACCGAAAACATAAAAAATAGAAGTTGTTTTGTCAGTCTCGTTTTGATGCTGATGCTGCGTACAAAACCAGAGCATGGACCTGTACATAAAAGAAACCTTGCTCTTCAGAGTTGGTAGACTGCTTTTTTGATGTAGTTCCTTTTTTAAAGCATTTATTTACGAAGTATCTTGGTCTGCAGCCTATCACTTTAACTTAAAAGTTGGCATCAACTTCTCAGCTAGGAAAACTTGGATGTTCTCTCAAAAACTCAGCAAAACAAAATGATGGACGCCGATGACCTAGATTTTCCTAGCGATTTTTGCTCGGATGAAAATTGTGGTACGGCTGTAGTCCAAAATACATTGCTATTTAGCGCTTCACAAGATGCAGAACCGTCTATAGTTGCAGGTGGGTTATATACATATGAGCACAACTCGGTTTATCCGAAGTTTTACGACACTGAGACGTCCGTTGAAGAACCAGAGGAGAGTGAAAAGGAAAGGACTGTGGTTCTGTCAACGACCCAACCACTTAGGCCCTTCTATAACCCAATCAACTATGGAATCCACAAGCCATGGGCAATGTCAGATAACGAGTATCTGTCAGGTGGTGGTGGTGGTGACACTGGGTATACTAGTGCTGGGAGCATTTTGAGAAAGCCAAGGCGGCCTGTTGGCAAAGTTTCAACTGTTCTAGTCGGATGGAATGTTGTAAACATGATGATGAATCTGAGTATTCTTGCAATCCCATACAGCATTGCATCAGGAGGTCTTATCTCAGTTGCACTCATACCAATTATAGCAATAATGTGTGGATACACTGGGAAATTGCTTATTGATTGCATGTATGAGCATTCTGTTCGAAGGAGAAGGTATAAAACACGGGTGCGCCTAGACTACATTGAGATTGGACAAGATTATTCAAATTCTGATACAGGAGGAAGAATCATCCACGTCTTGCAAGTTATTGACATGCTATGTGTCTGTATTTTAAACATAAATGTGCTTGGAGCTTTATGTTTTGAAATTTTCCATAGTCACTTAAGTATAGAGGTTTGTACAGCTATTGGGGTCACCATTGCTCTTCCAACATTCTTCATAAGTAGACTAGGTTTAATAGCCTGGATGCATTTAGTTGGTGTTGCATCATTGGTTATTGGGCTCATTCTTGTAGAAGGATATTGTGTGGCAAACTTTAAATATTGGAGTATCAGAGACATTCCAATCTACAATTTAGAGAAATTACCAATATCAATTGGCATTATAGTGTGCTCGTTTGGAATTCATTCTGCTTTGCCTGGAATAGAACAGCAGATGAGCAAACCGAAGCAATACCGCCCAATGCTTGCTATTACTTTTTCATCTGCAGTGGTTGCTAAGATGCTGGTTGGCTTCACAAATGCATTATTATACGGGACCAAAACAGATGAAGTCATAACTGTAGACCTTCAGTATCATTTTGGCCTAGGCATTGCCTCAGCTGTCTTTATTTTCATTTCAGTGCTTTGCCTTTTTTCGTTACCAACGTTTGTCATCATGGAGAGTATAGACAGTACCATTGCAGAGATGTTTCCTTTTTTTCAAAGGGCTGAAAATGGATACAGTATTTGGCTGTCAGTTTGTAACCGCTTCATGATAATTGCCCTATCACTGACAGTGGCTATATTGGTTCCTCATTTTGCGTTGCTGATGGCATTCATTGGCAATACAATAAACACATTGCTGTCATTAACCATACCTTGCATTTTTCATTTGAGAATGAAAAAATCTCGTTTGCGATGGTATCACCATATTTTCAATCGGCTGATCATTGGCCTTAGCATAATATCAATGCTTACCGGAGTTTTCTTTACTGGAAGAGAGCTACACAGAAGCATGACAAAACAGAAATAGACAATAGTGAAAATAAAAGAAAGTGGAGCAAGAAAAACAAAAGTGAAAATATTCCGTATCTAACATTGTGTAGAACCAATGTGTTTGCTTACAGCATACCAGCTGTGTTTTGTTAAGACCAATAAAGTAATTACAAATTTTTAGTTGAATCATTCTATATGTTCCTTAACAATTGTATACTTGCAGAAAAAGATTGTAGACTTGCAGAAATAAGGTTACTGAGAATGTTGCTTGATTATGGTAAATAATTAAACAAGATTATAGAAAACATTAAATTAAAAATAGATTTTCAGTGGTACAGTTTGTAGCACCTAATGCAAAATGCAAGTCAGGCCAAAAACATTTTTCCATTTCTTGTAACAGATAGATTAATATATTTTTAATATCTCTTCTGAGACACTTTGTTTCTAAGATCAGTATATTATAAACAGAAAGAACTGTGATGGCACCAATTTGGCCAGTTTATTACAATGTTTAGTTCATATTTAGTTGTAAAACTTATTAAACAAAATCACTCATGCTTGTAAAATTTTAGCTTTTATTAATATATTCGCCTTTTAAAGAAACCTTTAGGTAACCTTAAGCCCATTTTTATATTTTATTATAAAACATTTCTTAAGTTATTGGTTTTTATAATACCTTTTTGTCATATTTTTATTGCTTACTTGCTGTAATTATTTGTACTTCTTTAGTTAAATATAATATTGTACACTGATAGAGATTTGCAAGAGATTTGATAGAGATTAGCCTCCCTCCCTTTGATAGAGATTTGCAAGAGATCAAACATCTCTACGCTATTATGCATATAGAAACTGATATTGTTATGTACTCTTTTCAATCGTTTTGTTAAGATAATTACTCTTCCTTTTTTGCCATTTCTTCAACTCGAAGGTTTCGTTTATTACTCCTAACAATTTATAAAGATTGTGTCTGTGCGTCCCTCATTATGGACGTCCCTTAAAAGCTCTGTTTTTAATGGGCAGCCCCCTGGGGAGGGTCTAGAAAGGTTGAGAAAAGTAGGGGGTCTAAAAAAGCCCCCAGCCCTTTCTTCGCGCTGTCTTAAAAAGCTAGTTTTCTTCAAGCCCATCACGAGATGATCAACAGGAACCATATACCTTTTAGTGGACAATGCATTTTGCTGAATTTCTAAAAAGCACATTTTGCTCTTAGGCAACGTTTTGACGAACCCTATCATTAATAACTGTTCAATAAACAGTTCTAATTCATGTTTACAATGAAAAGAGTACAGATCTCATGATGTGCCTAAAAATTTTGTTCGTGGAATTTTTAGGTGGGAATTGAACGCGATAATTTGGTGCTAAACATACTAACATATACTACGATTTAATTTGTTGGTATGCCCCCCCTCCCCCCTGTGTATTCGAGAACTTTATTGCCAAGGTTAGTTTTCGAAATATTCAACTGAAGCCCCTGTACAATGCTGTTTCCAAATAAACAATTCATTGTCAAACAATTTGGCTACGGGCATATCATCTAAATTTGAGGGTGTAGAAGGGGGAATACTGCTAGTCAGGTGATAAAGGTTAGTCACTAGTCAGGATTTTTGGCCCCAGTTAGTCAAAATCTCTTTTTAGTAAAAAACTGTTGGTTTTAACATTGTTTCATAGTTTCATATTAAAAAAGCAAAATTCTTATGAGTTTTTAAGCAAATTGCGACAAAATACAGCCTGACACAGGACGTTTAGCAATGATTTCAACATCTAGATCCGTCGCAGATCAGTCATGTGACTATTTTTGCATCCAAAGCGCTTGCGCAACACAAAATCTGACCGATCCGCGGATCATTTTCTGGAGTGTGTTTTCGGCTTTACACATAATTAGTCATTAGTCGGTTGGTAAAACAGTCTGTTGGTCACTTAGTCAAAACCCCTTCTACACCCTCAAATTGGCTTACGTCATTTATCAATCAACTATGGACAAATGCCTCCGGAGTGTTATTATATTTGCCTGAGCCACGTAAGTATTTTCGATTGTCTTTCAGATGGAACTAAATGGTTTACTCAAAAATTGACTATCTAAGAAAGCAAAATCCCAAGAATAACTACCTTGCGACTGTCAATAGAAGTCTTTTAAGGTCAATGTCTTGACAAAATAACCATGTTTCGACGAAGTGTTGTTAATCATGCATAACCTGAGCTTGTTCGGCTTGATTACATCCTTCATTCGCTCTTTCTCCTTCGTTTATCTGCTCGTAGCCTCCTTCTCTCTGGCCTAATCTTTTCAAAAAACACATAATGAGAACAAAGGAAAAAATGGCGTTGATGATAATCACGCTCCAGAGCAAGTTTTGGTCTTCACTGTTTGTTTGTATCGATGTCTGCGCGGCTATAAACGAAAAAAGCAACACAGACAACATTGTTATCTCGATGATATTTTCCATCCCAAAACCCCAGCAGCCATCGTTACCGTCAGCTGTACGAAACGGCTTTGCATGTGTCTCCAGTATCAAAGATATAAAAAATACCGCAGATACCAATGTTGTTTTGACTGTGACGTTTTCATCAATGAACGTTATGAGAAAAGCAAGAAACGTTCTTCGCAGCATCAAGAAAAACTCCATGAGCACACGATAGTTAGGTTTATATGGAATATACAGTGAGCCTAGCCATTTCGATGTAGTCAGGTGCCCTTCAACTATGTGCTCTCTCTGCCATCGAAGCAAGGAAAGGAACAGTACAGGAACTCCTATCACATACAAGACAATACAAAACAGCGCTACGAAGTATAGCAGTTTGTATTCACTGCTGTTGCAGTCGATCCAAACGTAGTTTGGCATGTACGAAATACCTTCAACTTGTTTGCAAGGAACCAAAACTGAAAAGGTGGCTTTTACTAAAGGAAAGTAGGATAAGTTCAAGAAAAGAATCGACAAATGGGCGCACTTGTATTTGAACTTTTCGTACGTATCAGGCAACTTATGTCGAGCCGTCATGCGAAAAAGAAAAGATGCTGTTGCTAGAACCATGCATAAACAGAGTGGCAGCAACATTAGAAGAAAAAGTTTGCCTTGAGGTGTAAATATTTTGGGAAGTCGACAGCCTAGCACAGAGAATCGTAGGTTTACAAGACTGCTTATGAGGTCTGAAAAGAAATAAACAGCTGTTGGCCAAATATGAGTCGAAGCCACAAGAGCATCAATAATTTGCACGTAAAAGACTGCAGTTTTCAACAAACCTTTGCCAAATTTACCAAAGCCACCAATGGCTAGTAAAAAAATGAGTATATTGATATCTGCTAGCCAACTTGGTATTATTCCCATAATTGCTAGAATCAACACGGCAACAGCTTCAAATATTGCAAGCAGGGCAGCAAATATGCGCCGGTTACGGACGTGCAGCAACATACTTAGGCCTAGCAGAGTGATCATAACAGCAGCCAGTACAATTGTTATAATGCTTTCCTTATCCTTACTATCAAGGCATTTATGACAATGCTGTCCAGTGCTGTAATAGCCCTGCTTACAACGGCTGCACAAACGTCCATAAGAGCCTTCAGCACATACATGCTCATCAGACCCACAAACCGTTATCACCTGTCCAGATACTTTTTTGGCGTAACAACGAACCAGTCCGGAGGGGTTACAGACTTCCTTTCCAGGCAGTGTCCAACGGCACTTAACCAGCTTGGTCACGTTCTTCATTGTCGGAAATGGCCAATAGCCTCTTGCCGGTTTCATAGAAGTGACAGTTAAGTTTTTGCTATATTTGCCTCTAGAGTCATTTCTGACTATACTCATCCTATTTACGAGGCCATCACAAACGCCACCAGTCATGCAAGACCGGCAAGTGCCGCCGTGACCGTAAAAACCAGGATTACACTGGCAATATCTCCTTTCATAGTAAGCAGAATCCATCCCGACTAAACAATTGTTATGCTTCAGTCGTATCACAGGGCATTTGAAATTATCTTCGACATTTTCTGCGATCATTTCTGTATCATCAACCAACATGTATTTTTCTTCAATCTCGCCTTTCATCAGTGGGTTCTTCCGGATGTCTATTTCTTGCAATAATTTCAATTTGATTAAATATGACACAGGTAATGCATCCGACATATTTGTGCACGATGCGTTGAAAAAAACGATTAGGCCAAGACTACTGATTGGGTCTGGAATGCTTCCGCTGAGATGCTTGTTGCCACCCAAATTCAAAAAAACCAACTTTGAGAACCTGAATATACCACTCTTAAGGTTAGAATCGTCATTTACTTTGTCGAATCTGCCATAAATGTCACAATCTTGTACATCCAACTGATTCAAGGACATGCCACTTTTTCCAAGAGCACCAACAAGACTGTAAATAGACTCTGAAAATTTGTTGTTCCGTTTTGCAACAAATGAACTCAATTTTTTACTTCCAAGAACAAGGCCTTTCTCAAAGCCTTCAATTTGCGTATTCGATATGTCGAATATTTCTAAACTTTTTAGATTTGAAAAAGAAAGTGGGATTCGTCCAGTAAGTCGCTTGTTTTCAGATAATTGAAGCAGAGACAACCCGCTAAAATTACCCAGAGACGAAGGCAGATCTCCACTTAAATCATTGCCTTGAAGGAGAAGCTCAAAGAGGTCTGGAAACCAGTTTCCAAAGTCTTTAGGGAACTCACCTTCTAGTTGATTCAACATCAAATGTATGAATCGTAGTTTCGAAAGCCCTTTTAAACATCCAAGATCTCCTTTTAACGACAAAGCCTCCAGGTCAAGAAAGTACAAATTTGAAAGATTGGCTATTCTTTTTGGAACCCACCCAGAAATGCCAGTTTCCCCTAAGCTAAGAGCCTGTAAGTCTTTCAACAAATAAATGTTTTCTGGTATTGTTCCATATATTGCTTTATTTCCTGAGATCTGAATCTTGCCAAGATGTGGCCAAGCTGTAGCTATGTTTTGTGGGAACTCACCATGTATATCGTTATTTGCAAAATCAAATCTGATAAAGAAGCTCTTCAGTGTCCCAAGCAAGTCGCTTACGTCACCTTGTAGTCTGCTTCCACCCATGTCTACACCAAGGAGGTAGGGAAGGCGTCCTAGAGTAGTTCCGACAAAGCCCTGCATTCCATTGTTGCCTTGGAGATCGATGGCTATGATGTGAAATGTCCTGTTGTAACATAAAATACCCTCCCAGTCGCAATAGAAAACATCCGTATTCCAGTTCCTCCGTTTAACCCATTTAGGACCGCAAGTGCTTTCGTAAAAGCTAACAAGGCTGGACCTCTGCAAAGCACTACAGCTTTGGTTGCAAATAGGCATTTGCTTCAACAATGACTGTGGAATGCGCAAGCCATAGAGTGTAGGCACACCACGATCAAATGTTTCTCCTAAAAAAGACGAAACAAGTAAAAAAGATGGATAAATTATGTCTCTAATGTTTTAATGGAGGTTTTTAACCAAGTAGACACAGAAACATCTTTTCGAGCGCTTGCAGCAAAAACGTGATTTGTTCTGGTTTACTTGCACAGCTTTTAGGTAATGCGACAAGACAACATTTCAGGGCCATTTTTCACAGACTACGAAGGGGAGTGGTAATGACCCCTCCAACCCAAGGATTTTTATTGTTTTAAACAATAGGCTATTGTCCTTCTCTTTATATAAACAAAGGCTTGTCCCCAGCTAACTTGATTTCGAAAGGCTACGCAACACTGTTGTTTTGCAAGCACACAGTAAAATGCTTCGTGTCCCCGGAACTTCATGAAAAAATTCGCTTAAAATATCAAATATTTAATTTACCTGATACATTTTATCTTCTATGTACTCTTTTTCACCAAACCAGTTACTTTTTATATGTCTTAGCTTAGCTTACACTTTTCACCTCGTTTAAGCATCCAACAAATTCATTTATTTTATGCGGATATCGGTACGAAGTAAAGAAAAGCAAAAACATTTTATCCGCAATTTACATACTTTTAACACTACTTTGGCAAATAGATGATTTTTTAAAGCAAATACTTCCATTCAACGCACTCTCCTTTGCCTAAAATGCTTTTTGGAAAACCCTACTTCACGTGCAAAATATCTCATAAAATATGAGCACTCTCCTTTTTTGGAACTCCGTGGGGTGCGATTTGTTTCAGGCCAAATTTATGAAGTATTTTGTTGGGGCTGCACCACGTGGTCCCTGCAACTCTCGCATGCAATTCTTGTAGAGCGATTTTGGCTAAATGGTGATCACTCTCCACATCAGAGGAGGACAACAAGGAAATAATTTGCAATAAATATGCAATACTAATGATTTAACATCAAAAATAGATATATAATAAATATTAATAAACATCAAAAGATTTTAACCCTTTGCACGTACGTCGAGAGGAGGATTCGTGTCGTTAACTCTATTAATGCCGTTCTTGGGCTTTGTTTGAGTTTGAGCTTTGTGAAGAACTAGTGTAACTTAAATAAGACGGGGCCCGGGCCTTTACACTCATAAACATACCTGGCCATTTCGAAGGCCAAACACAACTATAAATGCCTCTGCTACTTTCATTACGAACAAAGATAGTTTCATTTTCTAGGCTAGTCTACGGTTCGCCCTTCAATGCATCGACCTAAATGCATTGAACAACCAACAGCTGTTACAAGCAATAAAACTAGCTACATGAACCTCTCAGGCAGCGATTCTATTAACATTGCCACCCAACAGATCTGCCTGATACGAGCAGTTTATCAACTCATCCCTTTATGGAAATTTTGCAGTGACAATCTACTAACAATCGTTATTGATCATGATTATTTGTAATGGTTACAAATTGAATATGACCATACATAGGCAGAGACTAAGTTTTACCAACCTGTTTCGGTCCAGTTCCAATACAGGGAATGTGCTCCAAAAAGAAAATTGAACAAGATCAAGACTTTAAAAATCGCCATCAGTCTTTTCACGCGCGGAGTTGAAAGTTAACTAGTAGGATGAACAAGGCCCATGGAAAACGTGGCTGTGTAAACAGAGATAATGCTTTCAATTTCGTTACTGAGTTCCTGGAAGGATGTTTCCTAAAGGATGACGCAATACCCTCATTGTGTTTGCAAGAAAATAAGCATACGGATGTTGGTTAAATGGATTACTAAAGGCCTAAGGTTCACTCTGAATATTTCGCATTGATATTGCAATCAAATACACGAAAAGGAAAGTGAATAAAAATACTGATATCATGCGGGGAAGAACTGAGATTCTTTGCTTTCCGAGGTTCCTTATCAGTATCAGAAAAGTGTTACTTATAGACCATTAAATTTTTTCGAGACGACATTCGAGAAAACGGTTACGCCAAAATAGTACTGCACAGCGGCATACGCAGCGAATTAGAACGTGGCATGTCAGCAATAGAATTTGAGATTGGAACACGCGTTTATGAAAAAAGGGAATTCGTTTTGGATAAAAATTAAAGTTTTGTTGATATAATACAGTATTTTATCTTTCCAAATCCTGCATAGCCCGGTCCACGGAAGAAAGTTTATAATAAAATTGTTTCCTACCTGCAGGAGCAAATAAAAAACAGAAACAAGTCCCTAGGAATCGACAAAGCTTTCTAAAACAATATTTTGGTTATTCATTGTCATTTTTTAGAAATACTAAAAAAAATTTAGGAATGCGCAGTACAGAGGCATTATTACCGAAAAATTCTTAGTTTGATAACCCTCAAATTATGAAACGTAAGAATCATGGCAAAGTTTCAAATATGTATGCTGAGACCAAGGTGTAGCTGAAAAATACAACAAAAATACAACTGAGTATTGTTTGAGACAGCCATTTATTGCAAACAATGTAAGTGACTGAAATGCACCGCTGGTTATATGAGTAACCGCAAAGGAGACCTTCATCTGTGTCACTGGTTTTTTGGCTTTTATAAAAAGAGATTCTAAAATGTCCATGAATGCTTGGAGGCTTTATCGTATGCACTGTCTAACTATTGATCGGGAACGGAGAGTCAGACGCGGCGCCTTGAGATTCAAAGCAGGGAGGCCATAGGGCAGAAAAATTGGGTTATCAACTATTTACAGAATATTGTACTGAAAAATAAAAGATCCATGACCCCTTGCCCCCTCCCTACCTTGGGACAGCTTCTGGGGGCAGAGAATTGAGTCAAAAAATGATGACGTCATAAAATTGTGCTTTTTGTTTCCTTCGAAATTGGAACATACTGTGTACTAAAACAACACTACAGAAGGCAACATATGCAAAATCGGTTAAATCTGTTCCAAATTGGCTGAGATATAGCTTAAAGACATTGAAAGACCTTATCTTTTAAAGGATTACGCAAATAGCACTATTGAGATTCAAATCAATACCAATTTACTCAGAGAAAGTGAAAGAGTTCTTAGGGCAATATCTCAGCGAATTTTGGTAGGATAAGACTGTTTTCATGGTATGTCGAAAATATCAAAAATATCAAAAATTGAACTATTTCATGATATTCTTTGAGATTAAATGATCAAAATCGAAAAATTCTAACAATATACGTTTATGACGTCATCACATCGTAACTCGGTAGTCAGTTGTTCTTTTATCCACACCAAGGAAGAAAATTTGGTATTTCGCTCTCGACTTTACTCTTAAGTTACAAACTGAAATATTTAAGACGAAAAAAGACTTAGAAATAGCATCAACATTAAGTTCCATTCTGAAATTTTATATTAAAGAGACAGATGAAGAAATTATATCTACGTCCTTTGTTTAGCGGTGAACACAATTTAGGCCATAATGGTTCACCAGAAGTATTTTTTTCCAACTTCGTTGCCCGAAGTGGATTTAGAATTATTCAGGAAAGGCTGCATTATAGAAGAAACATAAAAAAGGAAGAAGCTGAGTCAATTAATGAAAATAAGTACAAATTATCGTTGCATTTGACACTACATAAATGTTTTTACAAGGCAGACAAGGAAGTTCTATTAAAATTGCACGCTCTTTAAGGCAAATACGTGTACTCATCTTTGGTTCCTTGTGACCTTTCAATGTATTGCTTGTCAATTAAGGTTTCGATGCATTTCTAAAAGAAGATTAAAAAGTAATTATTTTCAAGTCTGACAAAGCCAGCAAATTGGCACACCCTCAAAATCTTGAGAATCCTGAATAACATACGTAATTAAATACAATGTTGATTTACAAACAATTTTTAGGGGTGCACAAATTTCAACATGGCTCAGAAAAAAGCAAACATTTTTAAAACCTACTAAAGCTTTTCGTCCGACACTTTTCAGAGTATAAAACATCAGAACATAAGTCTAGTCTAGGCTATGAAATGTATATACTCAGTTGTGGGTCAAGAAGGGCCAATCGGAAACGCGAAACATAAGTCCAATGGAGTCCTAAGGTGAAAACGAACTCCTTCTTTATAAACAAAGGCGGCTTTTCATTATACTTGTTCTTGCAACAGACTCATATCAAACTCTACCAAAAAACGTCTAAAGAAAAAATGCGCTGCTGAAATCCGCTATTGGCTAGTTTAAATTCAACCAACGAATTTGATGGGTCATAACTAATTGCTCTACTTCTGTGGTCCCTTTTCTAGAATTTATCGACCAAATGATGATGAAGAGTTTGCTAGATCATTCGTTTAGTGTCGATAGATGAAAAATAAAAACAGGAGGACTAAATTCCTAGGCGATAAAAAGAATAAAAACGGGTAATTTATAAAATGCTACTTTTCTACATAAAATTTCATCACGTGCAATAAGGTTCTCATGAAAAGTTGAGATGTTCAATTCTCGCCCAAGACTCCCCTTCAGAAATCTGGGCCATTCAGAAAACAAGTTTGTTACCAACACAATATAAAAAACAAACCGTTTTGTTCTGCAAATACACACCTTTATCATAACAACACTCGAGGAGAATCTTGGCTTGACTTGTCGAACAACCTGAGAACAATTCATTCGTTTAAGTGGAAGAAATAATAACATGCATATCGAACTATATGCAACAAATAAAGAACAAATAAGAAATAAGATAAAGATTAAAAAGTTAAAAACTTATGCTGGTGTCACAGTATGCTGCTAGGGGATGATGCATCATGTTGTGCTAAGGCAACAGGTTTAGAGGAAGTTGCCAAGAGGCACTTAACTGTGCACTTGCAGTCAAAAAAGAGCATATGATATTTGCAGCTATTGCAGCGACAAAGATACAGAATTAAATTATAGTTGATATAAAACTGCTCTTGCTTTTGGAAAATAATTGGTTTTGGAGGCTTCAAGCCATTATAAGAAGAATACTTGCGGCAGATGGGTAGAGTTATCAACAAAAGAAATTCTTTGCTATGTAAAGTGCTAGAAGGGTTCGTTGGTAGAGAATTATATGGTAAGGTCCAAAGTGAATGAAAATACCTCTTGCATAAGGTCATTGTGTTTCAATAGCTTGTGATGTTTCATTATTCGAACAATCGTTGCCTGTTATAAAAGAACAAAAAATATGTTTAAAGAATTTCTGAGGACACATGAAGTAGATTCTTGCTCAATAAGGCATCTACGGCAGCATGAAGACCCGTCGAAGAGTTTTCACGAAGTATAAAGGGAAAATTGCAAATGATTTCGTCATGTGTATGGTCTCTCATAAAAGCAAAAATCATTAACTATGGTATATTGAAATACTTTTTATAATGAATGTTTGCTGCTTGTTCAACAAACTCGACGTGAAAAATTTTGCTGAATGTTGTGCCAGCAATAAAACGAAGAGCTTCCAAGCAATTCTAACCTGTATGTACATTTTTCGGTCTTCATCAACAGCTGAATGTGTTTGCTCCTCTTCCTGTGAAAATTCGAATCGCAAGAATATGGACTGGGCTATTGATTTGTTAGTTACAAAAAATCAAAAATTTTGAAAACCTCTTTTAACCTCTATACTGCCATACACAATGACTAACTTTGGCTCGATTACCTGGCTACGCTTGCAAAATTGAGCAACTACAGTATATAGGCTTGCGAAATTGGCAAACTCATAGGCTTTCTTCTGTCAAATTGTTTTAAAATATATTGCCTCAAATGCAGACAATCTAAGTAGCCCCTAAAGCTAGCATAATAAAAAAAATGTTGTTTCAGTTCAGCTTTATCAACCAAATAAGAGTACAAATTAACTGGAAGTGAAAACTCTGACCATAGAGTTAATTGTCCTTCAAAGTACATATTCATAGGTACTAAATTCAATATGATCTTGATTTTGTTGACTTACCTGCTTAGATTCTTTTTGCACTGCCGTGGTGATTTTGAATTTTGTCCTCTTGTTTGAAAATTCTTCATTAAAAGTTAACGTGCAGTCAGAAAACTCGGCTGCCTATAAACAATGTCAAAAAAATTTGTTTTTGCACTTGGATAGACGATTTCAGTATATAAATATGCCAAGATCACGGTAACAAAACATTAATCAGTATAAGCACATTAGCAATCCTCTGAAAGCTAGTTCTACAAATCTATTCAATCTCAGGAAGAAAACACAAGAGTGAAATCTTGGACTTAAAGTAACTGGTTCTTTAAAAAAAGACAACCATCTACTGGTGCAGTTTCTTTAAACTATATTAGAACTGGAGAATTTCTCGTCATCTGTAAATATATCAAAAGATTTTCCCATAAAGTGAATCTTTAGACTCTCATATCAAATTAAATTTGGCTGTTCTTTTTTCATCACAAGTTTGCACATAATAATTATAAATTTCTTCCAAAGCTTAAAAATCAAATTCACTGAGAAGATGTTTTTTTTCTGTCTGTAGAAAACATTTTTCGCATCAAAAATACCTTTTTCGGATTTTTGCATAAAATTTTAACATCCACAAGAGACTGCAAAGTTCTTGTGAGCTCTTTCTCTGCTAACTGACTCTGATTCCTCAGGTCTCTATAAAAAAGAATAAGAGCCCGTTTACACTGCAGAAAGAAGAACGGAACTCTTGGTTCCGTTTTTGTTTGGGCACGATACCACTTTTTCATCGTATTTACACTGAAGCAAAAAGGAAAGGAACCCCTTTACGCTTAAGTAAAAAGAACGCAATTTTCATGCAAAGCATGCGCAGTGGCGCGGCAATGGCGTCTGAAATTCTCAGAAAGCCTCGCCCCAACCCTAGATTAAGCCCCATTTTCAATAGTAACCTAAAAGTTTCGTTCAAAGAGTTTCGCATTTTAGCGAAACCAAAGAAGACCGGAACCTTTCCCAAACTAGCACAGAACCAAGATACCCAGTGTAAACGCAAGGCCTATCGTCGCTTTTTCAGGCCCGGAACCAAAGTGTTCCGTTCTTTTTTTTGTAGTGTGAACGGGGTCTAAGACTGAAATTTTCACTGCTTGCAACTTTGTATTGGCCTGGTCTACATCGAACAAAGTACAAAAATACTGATAATTTGGAATGAACTGAAAATTTTGAAACCATTCTCTGACAAAATTGCTAAATTGCAACTAAATTGTCGAGGAACTGATAAAAAGCGAATAACATGGTGGTGGCACGAACTGTAATACTTAGGCCCTAGAAAAGATTCACTACTACCTACTTAGAAAATAACAAAGGATGCAGCAACAGATTTGCTTAGTCTAATACAAAGAAGAGCAACTATACAAAAGCGCTTATAAGGTCAGTTCTTCTCGTCACCATTACTAAGTGCAAGTCATTTAAGAGTACGCTAATTTTCCTTGTAAGAAAACAAGATATTGGTTTGTCTTAGTTAGGTACTTCAAAGACGATAACTTCTTGCCATAATTTTTGTCTCAAGTAATGTTTTTAAATGGAATATCATAAAGGAGATTCGACTCTCGCGACAAATGTCTTAAAAACGACAGCAAAAAGTAAAGAGCTAGCTACCTTTTTGCATTTACATGGTGGGGATTAACCACTACATCCTTTATATAGCGATACATTATACACGATGCTCATCTTTGCATTGTCTATTGGCTGATTCGTGTATTTTGAAGTAAGCAAAGTAGAATCGCAACAGGATTATTCATACCAGCATAAAGCCCCGTTTATTGTACTACATCTTTCTCGGAATCAATAAGAGTTTATTCAACACCAGCCTATTAATTTTGCCAGTCTAATCAATTAATTCCATATTAAATGCGTTAGTTAATGTAGGATTGGTATATATTTCAGATAAATGAAAATGCTGGGATTGACTGGCTTTGTTGCGACACATACGTTTGCAAAAAGATAATCACTCATAATAGGGCTCCCTTAGATTAGTCTAAGATACAACGTTGTGATCATGTGTTGAATAAGTTAAATTGATAACAAACTTACGCAAATGATAAGTTGTCACCAGCATTGAACAGCAACAAGATTGCCATTTGATACGTTGTAACTGTGATAATGTAAGTCTTTTTCTGTACATTCATCTTTATCTCGCCTGTCGTTAACAAAAATCGTTAAAGCAGTGTAAGACACAGCACATTCTAACTTATGGCTTATAGTTCTAGAAGGCAGTTGCTTGGTTGACCAATTTATTGATTTGTTTGATTGTGTGATTAATAAGAGTGATTTATTGATTATAACGATCGAATTATCTTCTATATTCTTTTATATACGCAAATATTTTTATGTTACTTGAATAAGACTAATGGATAGATGATTCAGTAAGGAAATATCCAAAGCAACAAAAGCTGCCAACACAGTTAGCAACTAACTTTCATGGGTTT
Organism: Rhopilema esculentum; assembly: GCF_057945365.1. NCBI lineage: Eukaryota > Metazoa > Cnidaria > Scyphozoa > Rhizostomeae > Rhizostomatidae > Rhopilema > Rhopilema esculentum. Next base: position 6,804,986 of record NC_142830.1, read on the forward strand.
AATCATTCGATCAACTTATTACCAAAAATAATCAATATTCTAGATATGTACAGTAGGTGGCCGCAGCGATTTGGTTATGGCTGGAAATGATATTAACTAGTTCAATTGCTATAATTATATCATTTAAGCATGTAAATGAATGAAACAGAAAATAGTTGAATGTCTCGCTTACCATTTGACAAATGTGTTAGCCAAGTCAATTTCCTTCCATTAAAGACGGAGTTATAGTATGTTTCAAACTGGAAAAGAGGAAATAATCCCATGATTGTTTCTGTTTCTTTATACACATAAGGGAAATCGAAAGGTTAGTATCAAACTAAATCGTAGGAGTTAAATTGAAAGTTTGTCAGTAAAAACTTCATACATGGCAAAGGAAGATCAAAATCGATGATATCGAAATGCATTATTTCTAAGACAGGTGCCAATTTAATGAGGGTGTAATTCGCTAAAGCACCTTAATAAGGGACGTTCCTCGACAGTGTCTACAGCGAACTGGTAAACCTGACGTAAAGGCAATAGACAGATACCAAAGTTGCTTAAACCACCTGCCAATCAACTATCGTAATATCACGTGTCAGTGAAATTACGCTTATTGATTGGCCAAATCTAGTTGACAGATGGCTTAAACCACTTTAGCATCTGTCGATTGCCTTAAAGTTACAAGTGTACGATAATTGTAACACTTTAAAAAATACATTGCTGTTAGTAATGGCCAGTTGAAAACGTTGATTGTCAAGCAAGATATGTGAATCGCTCGGCGAGGGCACAAGAGTGACGTCAGGGCAATGATAATCTAAAGAGGAATCAGCAAATTACCATTTGGAGGCTTTTTACAAGTTCACTTGGCAATGCGAAACTAGATACACCAGTTTGACTGAGGGGCCAAGCACCAGACTAGAAAAGAATGCATGTCAGTCTAAGCGGTGTCTATCAAGAAGGAATTGAAAAGGTTTTGAGCAAGAGATTACTGAATGATTATTAAAAGAACCTTAAAGAAAACAGGAAATTAATGCAAATACATTTCCATTGCATTCCTTTTACAAACAGGAAAATAAATAAATTATCTACTTCGAGAGAGATTGATTGGATACGTCCTTTACAATGCCTGCCAAAAGTACTTGGAACACCCACCAATTTACGCTGCATTTGATATCTTTCATTCCTTTCATGAAAAAAAATTGCTACTTCCGCCCCCTTCCCCCTCAAACAATGTTAATGATTTAGAGAAATATCATAAAAGAAGCGCAAAAGAAAGTGCTTCCTAAAATCCTAACCCGTTTGATAGTAAACCAACATTGTTCCGTGGGGGAGAGGGGGATAATTGGTTTTGACCTTGGAAATTGATGTCAGTGTTCCAAGACTTTTGGCAGGCATTGTAGATAAACTTTAAGGATATCATTTTACCTAATAACAGTTTTCCATCTTCAGATTTTGTTGCCATACTATCTTTCTATTTTCTTACTTTTGACTTTCAACGTCAGGGTTTGTATCAAAACAGCATTTTAATGTACTCATGAGCTAGCCAGGTGAATGATCTTATCATTATCACCATCAAGTAACAAGAAAACTAAGAAATATTACAGTGGCAGTACAGCAAACAGCTGATGGTTTCCTACTTCCAAGGAATTGACATCAACACAGCAGTTTCAAAATGACGATCGTATTATGACATTTGGTATCAGTTCTCACAAACGGTGCACAAGGGGAATTGTGTCCAGCTCTTTCACAACAAACAATTCTTTTATTTCACAAAACGTGGTCATATGATTCTTATGTTTTACAAATTTTGACTCCTGAGTATGGCATTGGAAACCACACCACATTGAAACAATTCCTGATGTCCAAAAACCAATTCTCTTTATACAAGCAGCAAACACCCAAAAACTAAAATGTTTACTTGTACAAAATTGACAATGGTTTTCATACACAATCAGTTAAACTAAACGAAACTAGGCACGGCTTGTCACACCGAAACTGCAAACATTTGCATTCCTAATGAAAAATTGCTATCAAAATTCAAATTCTGTTTTCCAACACTTCTGTCAATGCATGATGTTGAACGACCAGAAAGGAAATGAACATATCTTACCTGTAGAACGAGCAATGAAAAATTGATGCCAACATCGTATTCGTTCTCTTCCAGGAAATGAAAGAACTTGTTGTTCAAATCTTCGCTGACTTTCATATCAGTGAACATTCGATGAAGCTTGGTTGTGTACTCATAGCCACAAGCAACCTTTAAGGGTAACAAAACCTTATTCAGTTTCCTTGAACAAATAAACACGGAAATAAGACATTTCGCACTTAATAGTTTACAAGGCGAACAATAATCTTAGTTTCTCATTGTAGTGTAAATTAGCAGAAACAAAATCAGACACAGTATCAAGTTTTTTTATTTTCAAGACAGTTTCTTATATTGTAAACACAGTCCCTTTGCCAGGTTTTTGCTGAAAGGATTACATTTGAAGGGATCAGTTCTCACAGGAAAGTTGATAGGTAAAGAATGTGTTCCATCCGAGTGGCAATTAACGCATTTGGGGTGCAGCATTCAGGAAAATAAATCTTTTGTCTCCTAAAATATGTTCTAGAGAAAGTGGGAATCGAATTGAGGAAGAGCATTTAAAACAAAATTCAAGATACAACACCAGGAGCACTCTGGAATTTCGTGAGAAATTTTTGATCATTTTGGAAAACGACGATGTCAGTTTTGTTTTGTAATAAGCGACATCCATGTAAAGAAAATAGATGTCATTGATAACAGCATCAGCAAAAGACATACTTTCAGGCGATTTATCATGTTTTCTTCTGAATCCATTGACACTGACATGTTATGCACTAGTCGTTTGGCCAGTAGCTTCGAGTAAAACTAAAAACGAGGAAAATCAACAGTGGAAACCCAACCGATTATCGAACTAACAAAAACATTGGAAATGATACAGAAATACTCAATAGTTAGTAACGGTGTTTTCAATTGCCTCACGACCCTCTCATGCAGCACAACATGATATTGTAACGTTAATCAATTCCAAATGCGAAGAAAATATTGACATTGAAATATTGCCGAAAAGATTTTTAATTAAAAGGCCAAACCATGGATGAATAAGCGTAAAATTCGATTAAGAATTCAACTGTTCACTAATTAACAAGAAAAGTTTATACAAAATGTAGAACATATAATTTTGATGGAAAAGTTCTGCAGAAGATTCCATTCGGAGTTGCATAAATTGTAACAATAAGAATTTTTCTATCAAGATGATTTCTACCTTTTGGAATATATCTTTATCGTTTATGTATTTGAATATAACAATCTAGAAAAGACAATAATCACATTAGTTTAAATATCAGCGCACTCAGAATGGAAATTATTAAATATATAACTAAGTTTTGGAATAACAACAATTGTGAAATGCATAAACAAGAAGCAACTGGGAAAGAATGTAAGACATTAAGTTATATATGTAGCACGCAAGCCGTAACAAATCTATGTTCCCTATATTTTCCCCAAAATATATAAATATAAATATAAATATATCAATGAATAACCTGCTGACAGTTGGCATGGATATTTTGATGAGATAAATTTTATGCAAAACTTATACGGAAGTTAAATATCATACCACATTGTTTAGCTTTCCATCGATTTCTCGCTCGCTAAGCAGCTTCGTGTTTTTCTTCAGTAAAGAATCACAATACTTTGCGAGCTAAAGTTGGAGCGAATATAAAACTTAAATTTTTAGGTCCAACGAGCAATGCTTGAGAACATAATTCGACCAGAGACACACTAATTATCTCTTAAGAATGTGGTGGGAACCAGGCTAAAGTGGCTTAAGTTCCCCTTTGCATGAAGGAAAAAGCTCATTTTCAACAACATAAGACAGACAAATCGAAAAATCTTGTACGAACTTCCTTACTGCTTAACTGATTTTGCTATATCTAAACTGAGTCTTGAATCATACGGGTCTACTTGAGAGTACAATGCAGTTGTACTAGCAATAATTCTGTTTATATCACGATTTCTACCGCAAAGATTAGAAAGTCATATATTTAAGCGTTGTACATCATAACCAAAGTCAATGGTCATAGCCTGAAAACTTAATCAGAATTGATGACATCACAATGAAGAGTTTATATTTGCTACATGTAAACAATAAACTGTCATATTTCCGTAAAAACCTGTTGTCGGACAAGAATTATAATTATGATAACAGAGATTGCGAATAAATGTAGCTCACCATTTCTGGAGATCTGCAATGCTTTTGCGAGCTTATCCTGTAGTTTACAATCTTTGTACAAGCCTGAATATGCAAGAAAGTGTTAATATTTTCTCTATCTCTCAATCAGCAACGCAATGACATGCTGTGAGGACAGGGTCTATTCATTAACAAAAAAATATAATGCTGCTTATTGATTCTAAAATTTCCTAGGCTAACGTTACCAGGTACAAGCAGAGAGTTTAAAGACAGTCTTTAAAAAGAAGATTTATATTGAAAGATAACATATCAATGGCTCTAAGTAAATATAAGAAGCACTTCGCTAAGATAAAGATAAAGTTATCCATATTTGATCAGTTTCACAATGAGTAGTTCCCGAAGGACATTACTTTGCTCGACAAAATAGCAGCATGTAGTGCAAGAGAAATTGTCATTACCATGAATATCAAAAAGAGCAAAAGGTAGACTCTGTCTGCTGCACAAAAATACCTTATCAGCGAAAGTTCAGGGAAAATGACTAAATTTTTTATAAGTGACCAAATAGTTCCCTGGCGTTTCTTTCCTCGAATAGCACTTTCCCCCAATATTTCTATACCTTTTCCACCCTTTGGACTTCATGGTTGTTGTATACATATAAAATAATATTATGGTGTTAACCTAATACCGAATTTGAAAAACTGTATACAAACACTATTACATACTTGAAACTAGAGTCGGGGAAAAGCAACTAATTCGAAAATTTGCCGGGGAATGGGTCTAAATTTTTGTCTAAGCTTCCGAAAGTTACTAGATTTTCCCCCGAAATTTTTTAATTCCGATATTTTATTCCCCAACAATGTATCCAAGTGTAAAAGAAAAGTCTCACTTTGTCCCGGGCGCCAAGGAATGACTGGTCGTTGCTGAATGTCTTTTCGATCATATCAGAATATTCCTTGTGAATTTCTATCAATGCATCAACGAATTGTCCAGTTCCCTGGAATCGTTATAGAATATGTAAGTGTTGAGAGAAGTCAAAGAACGAATTACAGTTGTTTTATTTGAAATTCATTCAAACTCTTAAAAAAGCATAAGAAAGAAATCACTGAATATTATAGCATTCATATTAAAGCTTTCCAGGAAAAGGGGATGCCTAACAAAATGTGGCTGGCAAAAGATTTTTTGCCTTGTAATTAGCATGTTAGCGATACTAACAATGATTGATGACAGAAAGGCATTTCCAAATTTATATCTCTGAATCGAAGCTGCTTCAAGGTTGCTTCAAGGCCGCTCCGAGGTTGCTTCGGGGTTGCTTCGAGGCTGCTTCGAGGTTGCTTCGAGGCAGTATGCCTTCGTGCCGGTTTGATAGCTTGTTCACGCCACTCAAGGTTTCAGATATTTATTGTACCCAGCTAAGATCACACATTCCTCATTTTAGAATTTTTCTTTCTTTTAGTTACAATGCTTAACAAATAAAGATTTCATTGCGAATTCACAGTTAAAAGTACACGTACGTTTTCAGTATAGAACGCTTTCACTTTCGCTAGACCAGTATCAGCAATGTATTCTTCAAATTCTTTCAACATTAAATCTAAACCTTTCTGTATTGGCTTCAGAAGCTTATACATTCGGCGTAGATCTGAAAAAAACACATTTTCCACATAAGCACATCTGGTGGATAGGGGTGGATAGATTATGAGGACCTGCACATTGTAAGTTGGAAGGGGTGGATAGATCTTGAGGACCTGCTCTGTAACAAGTTATGATCAGGCAAATTTTCATCGAAAATTCTGAATACTAAATCACAACTTAATCTGTTTAGATAAGTATGGATTGAAACACAAAGTGCTTGAAGGGTCAGTAACCAAACATTTGAAATCAAGACGGTCAATTGTGATACAAAAATTGTACTGCTTGTAAAAATACTCATGTGACAAATGGTTAAAAACAGCGAAACTTGTTTAACATTGTAATTTAAGCATTATATTGCCTAGCCTTCAAAATACTTCAGTGAAAAAACTAATAGGCAGCTTTCAAACCAAAACTCATCTGGTTAGCATTTATTAATTTGCCTATATAAAAGAAAATAAGCTTCTGAACTAAGATCTTGGTGTATTCTTAGGGGTTCCATAGAAGTTTTAAGCTATGGAGAGGGGCGGACGTTTTCTACCATGAGCAAGTGGCAAACAGTGAGCTGCATTTACCTGATAACTTTTTGCTGTGTATCATATCACGGCAGTCACTCTGCAGCAAATGCAACTGCGACTCAACAAGTTTATCTTGACACACTTTCATAACTTTCTCGAACGACGACACGTGTAGATATTTCTGAGCTCTCAGCCTTTCTTCCTCTAGTCTTGCATCCACCTGATTGATAAAAGCAATCAAAATTAGCCCCATTCAGATTTTGTTTTACAATCTGAAAATACGGCCTGTTTTCAATGGCATACTATTTCAATTCGCCTAATATAATATAATTAAATATTTGATGCCGTTTTTATAATTACCCAGGAGTATGCAGGAGGGGGAGGGGTGACCTAGACGTAAACAAATAAACCTGTAGGTGAATGAACGATGCTTTTAGCAAGCAAGACACAACAAGACCTATAACAGTGGCGTAACCGCATACTTTTAATTAGGGCTTGTAAAGTTTTTTCATAGTTTCAAACCTTGTTTGCTTCTGAAAAAAGTGTCAAGTCAAGTTACATGGTCGAATTTTTGGAGGGTGTGTCCATTGGAATTTTAAAAGTGGTAATTAAAAATTAAGAGTGGTAAGCTATGATGATACGAAACTTCTGACTGGGCTTTCATTCCCAATGAGATGAGACATGGTCTCCCTTGTTTTCTTCTTCGTATAATATGTTTTGAGCCTTTAAGTCTATGAAATAGGTTTCAAGTAAGGATCTGTGAAGATTGTTAAAATCTCAGTTCCAACCTTTTCCATGAATTGTGAAGAATCGCAGAATTGCAAAAGCCGAGCTGCTTCCTGTTGGTAATAATCACTGGTTTCGCTCAACAATGGGACTTCAAAGATATCTTGGTATAACTGCAATGGAAGAGGCATACGCTGTAAAAAACATAACTAAAGAAATAAATTAAAGTGAACTTTGCAAAAAAATTACTTCCTAACAGAAAATATGACCCAGATTTTCAACAATACATGATTTGAAAAAATCAACTTTTTCGGCTTGCTTTGACTTGCGTGGGCAAGTTACTCATTGCAACTTGTGAAAACGAAACAGTGAAATGAGTTTGTTGTCGTTCCCGTTGTTCAAAAGTCCTATAAAATTTTTCATGAGGAGTATCCTTGTCTTCATTTGTAGCTCCGATCAACGAACAAACAGTAGTACATATAATACCGCGCAAAGGGGGAGAAAACATCTCTAGAAGTTAAAGCAAGGGTGTGGAGTTTAGAGGCTCAGGGGAGCCGAGTCCCCATCTTTAACGCCAAAAATATAGCTCTTTTATTCTTCTTGCTATGCTTTGCTGATAGCCTTTGTGAAGGGGGCTCCTAATTAAAGCGACAAGGGAATAGAGTTCTTAAGTTATAACATCAAAAAAAGAAATTTTTATAAAATTTCAATTCGGATCAAACAGCATGAAAGGGTGTCATGGAATACCTCAAACTATCAAACTATCTGCATTTTAAGGATAATTACATGGTATTCTAAAAATTTAAAATTTCTAAAAACAGATTTTTACGACGTCACGCTTAAAAACTCTATAGACGGACACATTTCTAGTAGCAACTTTCTAGTATAAATTTGGCAAGGATCACTCCAGTTTCAATGGAATGTGTAATACATTGACTTTGAGTATATTAATAATAGAAATTAAAAAAGATGCTACAACAATACTCAGATTGGTCATGAATGCTGAAGACTATTGCCGGATTTCAAGTAAGAGTAAAACGCTATTTAAAGTATTTAATGCATTCGAGAGTCCGTTTAAGATTGCAAGACATTGCAGGTTCAGATACACCACAACAAAATCCCTAACGGTATCCATAACCCTCACCATAACCCAAATTTAGCCATGACCCTTACCCAAACGTTTAGGGCCTAACCCTTACTCTAACCCTTAAATCTAGCCCTAATCCTCACCGTAACACTAACCCCTACCGTAACCCTAACCCTGCCAGAAACCCTAACCCTAACCCTAACCCTTACCCTAACCCTAACCCTAACCCTCTTTCACTGCGCAATCTTATTCATTCTATAAAAAAATCTGAGGTGAGAAGAAAAAAATCGTATTATTGTGAATTTATTTCAGCCGAACAAGGAACATTTATGAGAAAATAACGTAGAAGATTTGCCTTTAACGGGGCTCTGGTCTCGTACTGCTCAACATCAACTGAAAAAGACGTGGAGATGCATATTTAAAGTAAAAGGCAAAAATGTAGACACAGAAAGTATACAAGATAATTCTTAATTTCAACTAAAAATGATGCAGTAATTTGATTGCTTCATTATCAAAGCAAAAAAGTGAAAAACCATCAAAACAACTTTGATTATAGCAGTTATATGTGATTATATCAACTATGAAAAATATGATTAAAGCCATGTTAGAATCTAGAGAAAAGCAGCGATGAGTATTTTACATAGATCCTCAATCTTAAAGCGAAAAACATGTCTATCTGACCTTGTTGAGTCATAACGTTAAAAAGGACAAACTGTGAATTAAATTAAACTCACTAAATGAACGTATAACATTCTTTACATCCGCTCCAGTTACTGTCTCGCCCCCTCTGTCCCTGAAGAAAATTCTACTGTCAACATTGCAACAAAGAGACAGCCAATAAAATGTCTTTTAGAAGTCCTGTCTGGATATTATTAAATAAACATATTAATAACCCTAAAAGAGACATCAAGCATTATGATTCAATGATAGAATAATTAAAATAGCAATAGATAATCACGGATTGCCATTATCTATCAAGAAGTGATTTTAAGAGTGAATCGCCGAAATAAGTTTCAAGATATCTTTTCTGTGTTGGACACAAAAAGGCGTATTCTGTTAACTTCATTGGTTAACACAAATCCAGGTTCCGAGGAGTAGTAAATGCATAGCTACACTCTTATCAATAAGTACCAGCAAAAATTGAAGTTCAGGCTGGCTGTTCTTAAATTTTTCAAATCCTTGAGGCTTGAATGCTCATTATTTGCAGGCACGTAAACAATAGGGGGCGTGGGTGCGTGACGCCCCCCCCCCCCAACGGTTGGAAAATCCAATTGCAGTTGGAAAACTTGAAAATTCACTTGGAAATTTTTCTAACTATTATGACCAAATATGTGAATTTTATAGCTTAGGATTTTGGGATTTTAAATGTAAAAATCTTAGACCTTATTAAAATTCAAACTCTGGAGCAGACACATCTTCTAATCGTTTTTAATTGTGAAGCCCTGTCTCCACTGGATCTCAAATTGCACCATTGCATCGTTTGTTTCCTTTTTGATAGGAGTTAAGTTTGATTAAATTATTCTGAACAGGCAAGGTGAACGTCTGGAAAAGAAGTTTAAATTTTACCATCAGTATTGTTTGAGCCTGAAGTTTTGAGAAATCATTCCTTGTATTGATCAGAACAATTGAAAGTGGGAATTTTTTAAGAAACAACTAGTAGCCGATTCAATTGAAAACATTAAAAATCTTTCATTGCTAGAAATTCTCAACGCTTCTTAACGGGTGTATGCTCAGCTCCCCCTGCACTTTGTAGACCTCCTTGAATCTAATTATAAATTGCTATGATAAAGCTAATGAAAAGCCACAAAACATTGATCAAAGAAGCTGCAGCAGAAGTATTTGATCAAAGAAGAGTGCTCTATCTTACGAATCGGGCATATGCACTTGCCCTCAGATCACCCTTTTCAGTTCCAAAAAACAAAGGACATTTCGTCCTTTGAAAATTGTAAAAATTTTCCTTCGATCAAGAACAAAAGATAAAATGGTCAATTCCTTGATGCTTCTATATAAAACTGATCTGCAGCAATTAGCTTTAAGATGGGCAAAGCAGAAAATGAATAGAATTGCTGTTAACTGACTTGAAAGAATATTACTTTTTATCATTAAACATATCCAAGATCTAGAATGGTATGGCTTTGATGTTGCTTTATATCTTACGAAAAGATTAAATGTTCATGTTACGTTGATCAAAATTTAGAGATTTCCTTTATCTTCTTTAATGATTTTATGATTAAGACTAATTATTTTAAGTAAAATGTTTGAAATTATACAGAACCTAGAAATCTGGAATAAGTCATAAGGCTATCTCCAAATCAATTTGGTAGGTACAGAAGATTAACAGGGAAAGTTGGAATTTTCAACCTTCCACGACCCCCCAAAATTAGCCACTTGTTTACGTCCCTGATTATTTGTTCTTAGATTGTTAGGATGTTAGCAGGAAAATCGCTAGCTATTGCCCTCAATGGGTGTGTTCAGGCCCCATTTGCCAACAAAACGAGTGAATCATATTTCATTTGCCGACGAGATTGTAAATTCGCCGACAAAGCACGCCTAGATGACGAAAACTCCTCGTTTTGAGATATAACTTTTTTAAAGGAGATTCATAATTTTGTTCAAAAATTAGATTTTACGGAACCTTAGCCTCGGCTTGTTAGGGTTAATTAGAAATTTTTTTGGAAAAAATTGCGGTCTGACAAAAATGCATTTAATTAACAAAGAAATGGAAAAAGCGTAGCTGATAAACCTTGCATTGTGATTAGAAGAAAACAGGTTTACGGGACGATTAATAACAGGAAAAAGTTTACAGGATGAGTACACACAGAAAAACATTTCCAGGAAGACTAGTCACAGGAAAAAGGTTTCCAGTATGAGTAATTACTTGAAATAACAAGACGCATTTAAGGGGCTTCCTGTCTAGATCAGAAATTTCTTGCTTAAAAGTATGGACCCTAGGCGACTTCACGGGTTCATTTTTAACTGCTTAGTTGTTACGCCGTTTAGACCATAGTTACGGTACTAATGAAGCCTCGATACTAATCCAGCCTCCTTATGTGCCTTTGTTGAAGTCATGCCTCAAAACTATAAAAGACGTAAGATAGAATGACTGGAAATGCTAATACCAATTTTAAGCTCGAGGGCTCTCCTGTTGTATAATGATTCAAATATGCAAACTACGTTCGATAGCATACGATCTCCACATATTGTGGTTAGACAAGAGTGCTGGTAAATCTGAAAACACCCAGCGTAGTTAAAATCACAAATCAGTTTAATTGTATCGTATACCGCATTCCGTTTCCCTTTTTTTGTCCATACCGCGAAGAGGAAATCCACCTTAACAGGTAATAGATTGGGTGTGGTAAGGGTGTGGTGACGGGTGTAGGCTTTTGAATTTGCCTACAGCACAACCATTTCCCTAACATTTTAGGACGGCACCTCTCTGTCCTAGTAAAAAAGAGGTTTCGAATCCATTCTCTTCAACAGCATACTTATTCAGTAAATTGTTGGCGAGACAAACCAACATTTCTTTGAAGGTCTGTTGCCGTTCAATTTTTGCGTCATAGGGCAATGCGTAGTTTTAATCGACGACATCACTTTATGAAAATGAGGAAGTGTCATCCCACAAGCTATTGTATGGTACGAACATTTGTGCTTTTTATGGCAGTAAGCTACAGTGTACTTAAATCGAAAGACGAAGAAAAATTTTTTCAGAAAAGGTGCCATGAGAAGGAAACTCTGGTTTCTACGATGCAATATTGATATATAATAGTTTCGATTAAATGCCGAAGCGCCATGAAATTGTCATAATTTTCTTAAGTATAGGTAGGCCAATTTGTTAGACACCCGTTAGCCCCAGCATTGTTTAGACCTAGTCATAGGTTACTCATTCTCGACCCTAAACTCGTACAACTGTCCCAAACAGCGAACAAAACTTTTTTGAAAAAAAAATTTCCTACAGAAAAGATCGTACGACATTTCGGTATCTTCGTGGAGTGATATAAGCCTCTGTTCTTGATAGAGGCTGGGGATAAAATGTGGAGGTGTTAGATAAACTAGGGCTGTAGAAAATAGTCCAGTCCTTCTGGAATAGTCAGATTGTATGCCCCATAAAAAAATTACAACATATGATTTTTAAACAACATGTATCGAAAGGATTTTTCCGGTTTCTGAATTCAAACCATTCCATTACATCATGCCTCTCAGCCGCAGCACAAACAGTATCAAAGAATTCATCGCCATTGTTCGAAACAGCACACTTTGTTATGACATGATTCAGCTCACAAAGAAACCCAATGCAAAAAGAAAAAACATCACTCCAAATGAAATCATCGAAACCAGCAGAAGCAGATATTTATCGTTAAGGTGGACACAGGTAACAGACAACGTAGATTCAAGGAAAACTGCCAAGAAGCACAAAGATTCTTGGTAAAACCTTTCAAGTTCAAGTCACTTAGCAATGACAAGTCACACCAATTATACATCCACTAACAAAAGCTCAACTCACTTCACTGCAGCAAACCTGACGTGCTATACATCAATCGCATGGAGAATTTTTTTATTGAATAACCAGCATCTTGCTATCGCTATAGCATTCAGTCTCACAATCTTGCCTGTTGCATTATTCAACGGGGCATTGAGCCTAGCTCTTTACAAAACAGAACAGTGGAAATCGAAAATGAAGTTTCTAATATTTGTTTTGAGTTTATCTGATACTTTCACTGGGCTGGTTCAAATACCAGCAGCCATAATTCTGGCAACAAGCCTGAAATACACACGCTGCTGCTGGTTCGAGATGGCGACTACATTTACCAGTGTAACAAATGTTCATTTCTCGTACTACTTATTGATGGCTATTGCATTTCAAAGATATCTTAAGATAACTGGCACAATCAAAATGCAGCCACAATTAGGTCGCATTTTCCTGTCCAATAAAGGTACCCGAATTACAGCAATGCTCCTGTTTCCTCTTGCAATACTACATGGCCTTGTGGCAACCTATTTCTTCGGTCACACGAAGTCAAACATACCAAACATGACTATGATGTGCCCTCGCATTTTTACCTTTGCCGTAGTGTTTGCAGTTTACTTTCGACTTAACATTACACTCAAAAAAGAGAGAAAGAGGGCACTACAGCATGGCTTTAACAACAGAACACACACAAGAGCTTTCAAAATAATTGTCCTGGTACTCTTCATTTACACGCTGTCCTACCTTCCGGCACTAGCAACTGACACATGGACGGCCTATTACTCTTACTTTCTCAAGTCAGCTGGACCCATCGAAATACGATTTGCACACTTTCTTTCGTTTAGTTTCGCATATTTGAATTGCGCTTTAAATGCTATAATATTTACTTATACAGATAAAACGGCATGTAGATACATATTGGAATTAATTCCAAAGTGTGATCCTGGAGGACAAGATAGCAACCAGCAAGGCAAAACAAATTCTCTCGCAATGGAGTCAACATTTTTTAAAGATCTATCTGAGGTTATTAAGCCCCCGCGGTGCTGAAAAGAAGTTTAAAACAAAACTGCATTTATATTCCCTTCATTTTCCAAGTAGAGTATTGCAGAAGAAAGGCCTCAAGAGGGAAAGATAATATGCAAGCCGTCAATGAAAAGGAGAAACAGTAAAATTCGGTGTTCAGACACAAAGCAACGAACAGTAACAGGCCGACGAGCCGACGAGCCGACGAGCCGACGAGCCGACGAGCCGACGAGCCGACGAATGTACCCTGGGTGTTAGAAGTTTGTCTGTGATCACATCTTAAATAGAAAATATTTATAAGTTAAAATAAAGTAAATATCTGTCAATCTATTTTTTTCATTCTGGTCGATCAACTACAGCCGCTGGTAATTTATTTTTATTTCTAATTAAGTTTAATGATTAACAAGTATATACTTTGTAGTAATGACTTTTAACAGAGAAACATTCTTACATTCCCATTAAGTATTTCTGTTGTCTTAAAAAGGCCTGGAATATTTATCTGTATCTCGTTAAAATTTTATTGTGAAAAAATAATGTTATGTTCACAAACATTTATCTTGATCACTTACTTCTTTGAATTATATTATAGGGCATAATTCAACTTGATTTAATAAGAAAAAAATTAGCAGGTTGCCTTAACAAATTTACTAATGTGGAAAAATGATGTGAGTTTGAGTGGTGTGCTTCTTAGTGCTAAGTTCGAGAAGATCTTGAATGTAATGGAATTGCAAAAACTAACCTCCTTATAAAATCCAATACAGCAGTTATGAGCGAATCCTTTATTCTGCCAATCATGTTTGTCTTCCATGTTTCTAGTGCAAGCTTCAAGAAAAAAAGGAAATTTGCAGTATTTTCACAAGTGCAGATATCAGTCTTGAAATATTGGAAACCACTATGGAACCCAAGCTACAAAAAGAGATGAGAGTGTAAATCCTCCCTTTTAGTCTATCTGGCATCAATTATCTAATGCTGCCAATAAATTCTATAATCAATAATAATAATCAAACCACAATGACGACTTGAAAAACTATACTTTCAAACTTTCATGTTTTATTTAATATGATGTACAATCTCATAAGAACATGGAAAGAAATCAGTCTGTTTTTGGTTCTTATCTTTGGGTGTTATTTTCCACAAAATCAGTCTGTAAGTTCTTATTTTCCTATGTTATTGTTTGCGGGGTTTTACTGTACTCACAGTTTTGGGACAGGTATGGTGCTAAGGACGGAGGACTCAAGAATGAGAGGGAACCGGCAAATGCTGGTTTGGGGAAAAACGGACCAAAGGGAACAGAATCGGGGGCGTATCGGAACCAATTATAGCGTCTCTACAGGGAGAGAGTTAAAAGTGACGTCCTCTTAAGAATATACTTTAAGGAAATTTCCATTTTGTACGTGTCATTGTATTATGTATGATAAAACATTCTAATCTAACCAACACTTGCTGAGATGCTCCCCAATATGTTACTTACTTTCTCTATCAAGTACTTCACTGTAAATTAGTCTTGACTCTAGCCTAGCATTGCAATGAACCAGGCAAAAGTTACAGTAATTATCCTTAACTTCAGATCTTTCAATTGATTTTACCACAGCAAATTTGTAACTCGCATCTTTAGAGGTATTTCTAAGCACTCTATCAGATGACATGCAAGAGATTAAAAAACTAAAAAAAGATTCTACGAACATACTTTCATGACGTCATCACTTTTAAACTCTATTGCGCCTTTACAGAAGTTCAGTAAAAGGCGAAGCAAGAACATGCGGTAAATCCAGCATTTGCTTACGCTGTCTCCAGTTATTTAGAAATGTCACCAATACGAATAAAAATACTCACATGGCCAATTTCGATGTTATCATCCGATTGAGAGTGGGGGTAGATGGTTGGATGTTCGTAGAAGTCCGTCTTCTTTTTCTTACAATAAAGCCCATTTAAATATCTAGGAATGAACAAAAGAAATGGATAAAAAATACGTAAAAACGCAAATCAGAGTCTTAGTTATATAGCACAAGAGCGAATATAAGCTTCTATAACTCGCAAAGTATTGTGCAATTGACTTTTGCAATGCAAAAATGAAACTTCTCATGGTGTTTTTTTTATGTTAACGAAATTCAGCTAGAAATTATAGGAACTGTATCTACTCGAGTTCGATACCTATGCAAGGCGCATGTTTAAACGGGAGAAACTAAAATTTAATTATCAGAGGTGATTTAGTGAGAACAAAATGTTGTCATTAGCATGAAAGAATCAGGAGTGACACATCTTTGAATATCTCTATAGCAAGAGTTATATCTGCAAAGAGCATATGTTTATATCAATCGTGATTACTCCTCGACGCACAACTCTCTTTCTATCAATAGCCTAACGAAACCATGATGTTTGTCCGTACAATGTTAAATGAAAGACTACCACTACAAGATCAACTGATCGGGAGTGAAACTCAATACTCATGGCTGGTTATACATTCGTGAATCACCCATAGAAACACCTTGCACAGTCTGCTCGACCAGAAAGAATAGTCCCTAAACCTTTTTGGACCTCGAAATGGAAACAGTTGTCAAAATTTTATTGTTTGTTTGATAGGTACATTTACAGTCCTATGGAAAGGTTTTGAAAACTGCCATACAAATTACTGGGCAAACATTTGGGATCTGTTGTTAGTCGAGCAAGGCAATTTTTATGCTAAGGGTACCACAACCCTCAAATCTACAGCATAATAATTGAAAACATTTTGCAAAATGTTTCAATTTTTATGTAAATACGGCACAATTTACTTGTGTTCATACTAACATTTCCTTATTTGCTCAACAACACAATTTTCAAAAACCCTGTTGCAGAAACCCAACAACTGCTGCATTTATTTATTGATCTGTTCAAAATAGATTGAGAATTTTTTTAATATCCTTATATTCTTCTTATTATGCAAGGAAGATGTGGCAACGCTTGCTTCAAGACATTAGGAAATGTGTGCCCACAAATGCACCTGAACAAACAAGAAATATTTTTTGGCAGATATTGGCTACAAGATATTCTCCACATCAAGCTTGCTATTCTAGGCAACAAAGGTCTTTTCTAAACTTTAAAACAACCTTATTCCGAAACAATGTTCTAGTTTTTCAAAGCTTCAATGTTTGTCTATACATTATTCAAGCTTGCAAGCTACGTATTTTATGTTAATAAAATCGTACGGTTCTTATGTCTGTGGGTGAAGAACATTACAAAAACAAACTGCAAATTACTTCCCAGGCAAGGCCAATCGAAGCAATCAAGTTACCAAGCAACACTTGACTAGCCGCGGATTACTGCGGAAAGATACATATAAGAAACAAAGACAAGATGGTAAAAAGTTTTAAAGTGTGTATTGGAAAACGTCCTGCTTATTAGCTCTAAATACAATTTGAAACGAAAACAATATTCGGTGTTCTGTACACTGAGAATGGATAATGTGCAAACGAAATCCCAAAATCTTCCCTGATTAGCGATAAGCGCCAAACAAACAAGCAGATACTAGGACCGAATGACGTCAATCAAGTAATGCATGCCCATATATGCAAGTAAACACCATATATGTAACTACTTAAGAAATGGTCCAATTAGCAACAAGGCTAAGAGGAGACAGGAAAAGCAAGACAAGTAACAATTAGAATGGAAAACTATAGTCACTTTGTTATTATTTTCAAACGTAAACCCGTTGCAGCAAGAATGCACGAGACTGGAAATTAGATACACGATGGTAGAAGCAGCTTTGAAATACCATATTGTAATCTGCTAGAATGCAATCTCGCATGTCGTTCATGAAATCGATATATTTGTCAACGACAATCAAATTTAATCAGGCTCCTAAACCACAAAGCAAGCTGCAACCCTCGCTCTAGAATTGTCACATCGATTGGCATGGATTCATATTATCCTTTAGGTGAGTAACTTAGCATTACTCTTTTGCTTATGCAGGTCTCTTGGCCAAAGCTAGTTCTAGATCTAACACTGACATCCTTTTGAAATAGGATCTCGTTTGCACGACACTAAAGCTTAATAATAATCGTCATTGGCCTATGCTTTATTTACAACCTGAATCACAGTAAATCAAGGAAATATTTTGCACGTGGTAACTTAAGCATCAATAAATAAACTCCTTTAAACCCATCAATGCAAGCAAAATCATGTATGAAAATAAATACGAGAATCACCCTCAAAAAGAGAGTTCCATTAACTACCCTATTCTAAGACTGGTGTCAGGGCCGTCGCTAGCTAATGTGCTCAAGGGGTGCTCCAATCCCATTTGCCAACAAAGTTGATGAATCATCTTTAATTTGCCGACAAGTCTGAACATTTGCCAACGAAGCACCCCTATATGGAAGAAAACCCCTCGTTTTTGCAATGGATTTTTTCCAAGAGGGGTGTTACAACCCCACATCCCCACCCTCGTAGCAACGGTCTGAATGGTGTCAAAAAAGCAAATCGAAGCCAAATCAAGGATGATCAGAAGTCACTTGCTTAAATCAACACTGTTTGCCACAGTGGTTTGGTCCTGAGGCTGTCTTCTTTGAACGGAGAGTCAAATTAGCTGCTATTGATTCACGACATCTGGTAAACATGTTTTCCATCAGAAACCGTCTATATGAAACCAACCCTAAAAATGCCAAAAATTGAGAAACCATAGAACTGAACACCCCCATCCCCCCACTTCAAATCCCCCTCCCCATTTTAAGAAACTGTTCGAAAATGATTCATTGAAAGATGGGATGAGAATGACTTTTTTAAACCGTTACTAACGAATTTGTGGATAAATCAAACAGAAAAAAACTTTTAGGCGCCTGACTAGCTAATCTAATTATGTTGAGATGTCGTTAACCTGCAAATTAATGTGCTATTTTTCTATCTATAAAGTAGTTTTTTGGCACTTTTGGTGAAAAAAGAGAGTCCTTAAGAAACTGAACATTAATCCTGAGCTTATGCTGATCCCGAGCCCGCGTCATGAATCGCTTTATTAACCGAGAAAAGACTAAATTGTCATTGTTTACCATGTAAAATGTTGATTTATTTACTCAATAACTTCGCACAATTTCTAGTGACGAAATGCTTACCACCAAAATACTGAAAATGAGCTACATTTTAAAGGGATTAAATAATTTTGGCGATCAAACTTGGTTTTGTAAGCGGTGATGAAACTTTCAGAGACCGCACCACGTAATTGAACCTGGGGGCTAAGAATCAAAATTAGCGCAATAAAATGTTTGAAATCAAGCCTTCTATACTGTGCAGAATTCGACGATCCTCAGAAAAACATTGATTATCGATTTTTAGGAAAAATTTGAGACAGGAGGAGTCGTGCTAAAACTCTAGTGACAGACGTTGGTGAAAGAAATAAAGGGTGACCTTTGGTTTAAAGTGCACATTGATGTGAATAGCAAGAGGCTGTTGTATTTATTTAGAAAATTTTACTTCCTGAACAGAAATGTGCAACTTCTTTGACTCGAGTATTATCAGTAGGCCATGTTACCACATCCAAAATGCAGACATTGCAATAATACAGAAAGGTATCTACTAAATCGATGCAAATAATGGATAAATAATAGAAATATACCTAAATAAGTTAGTAAATAGATCGAACAAAATCAAGCAGAATAGAAACAGATTGTTCTCTTTTTATTTCATCCTCTGTTTTAAAAAATAATAAAAAAGACGGTCAAATTTTTTTTTTATCTCTGAGAAGTGGTGGGGGGCTTCAGACGTGTCTGACTTTCTGCATTATTCAACCTAAGTTTAAAACCAAATAATTTCGATCATTAGGAAAACTGCAAAGTGTGACCAAGCCAAATGAATTTTGGGTCCTGTTTACGATCACTCTTTCTAGAAC
The DNA here is from genome assembly GCF_057945365.1 of Rhopilema esculentum. Classification (NCBI taxonomy): domain Eukaryota; kingdom Metazoa; phylum Cnidaria; class Scyphozoa; order Rhizostomeae; family Rhizostomatidae; genus Rhopilema; species Rhopilema esculentum. The sequence continues at coordinate 6,824,475 of NC_142830.1, forward strand.
CTGCATGTGAGAGAGGGCACTTATCATGAGAAGACAATATGAGGGGGCAGGATAGTCAGTTTTATATTTCGCATTCTTTAACCTCCCCAGTTTTGGCACCAGCTAGTCCCTGTGATGCAGCCTGAACACACTGAGTCAAATCTGTATTCGAACACACAGCATTCAACACCGAAGCAAAGCGTGAACAACTTGGTCATTTTTCCACTTCCAAACCATTTATCTTCCAACTTCACGCTGATTAGTTGCCTGATGGTTGATTGCATTAAGCGTAAAACTCGGAGTAGCAACTTAGAACCTTCCTGTTCTATGCACCAATAGCATTAAGCGTAAAACTCGGAGTAGCAACTTAGAACCTTCCTGTTCTATGCACCAAATAGCATTAAGCGTAAAACTCGGAGTAGCAACTTAGAACCTTCCTGTTCTATGCACCAATAGCATTAAGCGTAAAACTCGGAGTAGCAACTTAGAACCTTCCTGTTCTATGCACCAAATAGCGTTTACAGGTCTGCATATACGGTGTCGTGCATCTCATGACCAACCGGTAAAAAGTAATTTTCATTATCTCCCAGCATCAGACCATAGACGCATGTATATCACTGAGAGAGATTATGCTTGCCAATTTATCTTGTTTAGCGTGTAGAGAGGTTTTTCAAAGATACCAGGCAATGCTGCATGGAAATGTTGCTTCGTTGTTCAAGAAGTGAATATTTTGGAGGTTTCCAGTTTATAGCAACTTTGCTACATGGCAATAAACCCTATATGTAAACCAGGCAAACTCAAAAGCATTCCGAATACCACCTTCGAATGTTCCGTTTTAACATGTTTTGAGATAAAGAAAATGCATCGTCAGTTACTATTACCGTAATATACTAATTTTGTGCTTTGGCTGTGGCAAAAATGCTTGCATTACCTAATTTTACACGACTGAAAATACATACAAAATTACTGAATAGCATTGAAGAGGGGTGACACGAGCCCCACAACCCCCCTCCGCCACTCCCCCGCTAAACTGAGCTATGGCTGCAGAGGCTACAATTGTAGGGCAAACAAAATATTCAAGGCTACCGTTCTAGCCCTGGAAATGCAACTCAACAGGCTGCGGAGTATTGGTAAAAACTATTGCTTTATAATATTCAAAATTATTGTATTCGGCGTCTACGAATTTTTTATCGTTGTTTGGTCTTATCCTACAATTTAGTTACACCGCCACAATCTGACCTCAAAATGCTACGAGAATGACGTTGATGTTTTCTTTATCTTCCAAGTAAATAGCGATTATTTGGTTCTGTTCTTTTCAGGGTACGATAAATTACCATGCTTCTTAACATGGCCGCAGCTTGCATGACCATTACCGATACTAAAATTACCATTACCGATACTAAAATATGAAACATAAATCGATTTGCATCATACCGAAAAAGCGAGTTAATGTGTTGAGATCCTCTACTGAACTGGTCCCAGTGATATTCATAATTTGTCAGCATATCAGAAGATCGAGAAATCTCTTCCTGCAAAAAAGACGTCGAAATACCGTAAAATTTCAAATAGCCATCCCGTGGGCTTAACCGAAGATAGAGAGGGTGCCTAATAAATGTTACAGAGGGGACTCTGCCATTGATCGAGGGGGCGCTTGATCCAAATGGGGGCTTATTCGCCATTTTTCAAAACTTGATGCTAAAAAGAAGATGCTTATTCAAGAATGATACTCACTTGAGATGTGGCTTTATACTACGATATGCTATTGATTACTGAAGCTTATAAGAGCAATATTCTCGATGACGTAGTACAAAAAAATTTGCCTAGGTTTGAATCCAACTTTCGCAATATGATACAACCAATCAAGGTTCTAGTTTGTAGGATTTATTATGTAAAAGAAGCAAGACTTCGAATGAAAATGTGTCTTAGTCTTATGTGCATGATAATCAACAGAATTCTGGCATGCCGCTATGCATTGCAATAAACCGATGGCGGGTATTTAAAAGGTTTCTAGCGACTGATATGGAAGCATTAGATTCCTCAAAAGGACTATGCTAATAACTATAAATAACTAAACTAACTATAACTACCCTTTGGTTTCAACATTAAATGATGACTGTCCCATCAATGTTGGGTTGCTGAAAACAGAATTTGAACAGCCATAGATATAGCATAAAATAATTACCTCATATAACTTTTCCACATAGTCCTTGAAAAAGTTCATTGTCTTTTCGTAAACTTTTGCTGTGTAAGGCTCAGGGCTTGCAACACATAGTGCATAAATATCACTGCAGTGTTAAGGGGCTTAAAAATATTAAGATTCAAAAGAGAGATGCTATAGTGCTTCAAAAAAGATTTAATCACAGGTTCATTTTGAGCATGCATATTGCAAATGATGTTATTTGAGCATTAGAAATCTTATCAAGCAATAACATAGTTACACAATCACACTGAAGAACAAATCTAATAAAGACTTCTAGGTTGTCTCCAAAGCCATACTAAAATATGAGAAAATAAAGAAGAGAAAAATTGTGTACCCAAATCACATCTGCAGAAATTTTTGAGTTTTTATTCGAACTGATCTTAAAATCATGTTATATTTGCAGAATTTGCTACAATTAAAGGTACCTGTGATTTTTAAAAATTTTTATTAATTGAGTAAGGATACGAGAATCTGTCATTCCAGTCAGCTCTTTTTTGCACCTTTTCATTCTCAGATGAACTACTCCCATAAGTTATTACAGTGTTCAATGTCTTTTTGATTCTCATCCATGATTCTTCAAAATTTACTGTTTTCGGCTTCAGGGACATTACAATATTTCCATTCAATTCCACATAAGAAATTGGACACCAAGTTAAAGCCAAGTTGCCTGCTAGTATAAACAAGTCTGCAAAACAAAAGAAAAATTACTTTAAGCAATAAATTGCAAAATTATAAAGAGAGCACTGTAAACGCTCTATTAAGCCCCGGGGGAGGGGCTTATTTACTTTTTGAGTCATGGAGGGGAGCTTAAGAGAGAAGGGGAGCTTATAAATAATTCAAAATAAAAATGTTAAAAAAGGCCTCTTGCACTTTTTTGTTAAACATATGTCATACAAATGTCCCCAAAAACTTTGCTAGCAGCTTCGAAAGTTAATTGAATTTAATCAATTATGATGTTCTCATCTTCATCAGGGTCACCAGGATCAATTGATAATCCTGGGACATCTTCTGAACAAATTTCCACTGACATCTAAGGCTCACAAGTAAAGCTTTACATTTAGCTGTATTCAATGCACATGATCTTATCATCATAACACTCAATGCACATGTTTTTCTTGTTTGACATCAGAAGCAAAAGAGGGGGCTTTATAAAGAGACGGCTTATAAGACAGGGAGGACTTAATATAGCTTTTATGGTATATTCCGACAAAGTGAATGTCCCCTGACATGAAGTTTGGGAAACAGTACATTAGCAAAATCAAAGGCTTGCAGATGATAACCAGCCTGATAAGACCTACCAATATGAGAGTATGACAGAATCAAGATAAAATTGAGTGCAATGCAAGTTTAAATGTGCCTCCACAGTAATGAACCTGATTCAGGTCAAGCAAGACAAATTACATGTAAAAGTGGGTATTAAAGGTCATGAACCATAAACAGCTTTGCTACTAAGATATATAAATTGAAAATGACAAATGATTTCCAAATACATATGTTCCTAACAAAAAGCAGCCTGAAATCCCAAATAAGGTAAGATTGATCTTTGAAGTAGCTAAATTTGATTTATTGTCTTGCACCATAACTCAACTTTCTAAATTTGCCAGTGAATGGCATTTGCTTTGAATTTCCTGCAAAACATCACTTAATGGATTCACCAGTACAAAACACTAAACCCAGCCTCACTAAAGATATGTAGACAGGCCCAAACCAACCAGAAGAAAACATGTGACACCACCTGACCTTCAATCTGAACCATGTCACAGTCTTATATTTTGGCATTCTATCTACAAGATGATGCCTCGTGGCAAATATGTACTTTAGGTATTCAGTCAATTCCAATTCTAGCAAGAAAAGGTAAGGTGCTATATTTTCAAGGTCATGTTAAACTTCATACTTTTTAGCAGTGTCCACAACGCATTAGCATTGGTTATCATCCAGTTTGTTCTTCTCTGATGGGAGTTGCATGCAAATTGTTAATCTACTTTTTTGTGTCCTCCTGAAGGTCTGCCATACATTTGCTTAGAATTTCAGAAAAATCTTTTCAAAAAGTGCCTAAAATCACAGGCAATTTATTAATTTTTCATTAGCTATTCTGCATTCATAACATTCAAGCTAGTACCTGCATTGATTGTAGGCAGTTTGATCTTAATAAACCAAGCATTATATTAAATGCTTTAATGTGTAGAGGTGAACAATTTTAAACAGCTTAAGACTATCTTGCTCAACACATACAAGTCAGAGGCAAATCCAGCGACAGCAACCTATGCAGAAGCATAAATCAATATATATTAAGAAATATAATTTTTTGGCAATTTCTTCAGCAATGTCCATCCAAGATCTTCCCTGTTGATACCAACAACATGCATAAGACAGAGCATAAATTTTGCCGACTATCTTTTGGCCTCTGCACAAAACAGATAAGTGGAGATTCTGATTATTTATCAGGTCCGTATTTTCTGAATCCAGAAGCTTGTTTGTCCCTTGAGAGCTGATCACCACTTGTTTGACCTATACAAACGTCTTGTAGGCCAATCAATGTGTACTTCACCCCTGCAATCTTTGGCACCAGCATAGGTGAAATTTGATTTATCAAATCAGAAGTTGAGCTTGCCTCTGTAGCAATTCAAGCAACCAATAGGAATCAGTGTTGACCTATGCTATTGTTTACAGTGGATTTATGCAATTGTTTGTTGCAACCAATGAAATGGAAATTGATAATAACTACTTCACCCCTGCTAAGTAACTTCTAGCTGAGTCAGTCAACTTTTGCAGTTGTGCAGTGTTGTGGTAAGGTGACTGGGTTCAGAGTGTGGGTGGCCCCAATTCAAATCCTACTGGGGTTTGGCAACACAGAGAGGCTTTTTCGAGTTGCAGGTAAATTTAGTCTTCTACTCTTTGTGAGTTGTTTCCTAAGATTTCCTTTTTAGAACCCCCTTCAACATCAGTGTTACTGATTATATTCAGGGAGATTTGAGCGTTTCCAACATAAAAGGGCATGGCTTCTCTTTCTGACAACTTTTGTAAAGGTCAGAATTCAGGCTGGATCCGCGCCTACAAGCCAGTATGGATTCCATGGCAGCTACACTCCCAAGAAATTTTTGTAAAATTACTAGTGCACTCTTGCAATAATGGGCGTTATTTGGGTTTGGGTGTGGCTCAAATGAAAACATTTTCCAAATGAGGCAAAATGACTTTGTTAATTTGTTCCCAACTGAGATTGGAAAAAAGTGTGCCATCAGGGGCAGATCTTGGTCAAATATTGAAGGGGCAAGCCCATTGCTTAATAAGATGATTGCACATTTCCCATTGTTTTGGAACAAAAGACCATTGTCAGGGGCGGATCTAGAAATTATTCTGAGGGGTTCTAAAACGTAAGGCTTGGTAACCCAGGGTGTTGCTATGCACAAACTCCGTACCCCTGCTAATAAGCCATAATGAAATGTAAGTCTTCCATAAACTAAAAAGCCTGGATGCCTTGATTTATATAGTAATTTTTGGTTTCAGCTTTTATGCCAATTGAACGCAATTTGCAGCTCGCCCTTCTTATATTCACTTAGGGTACAAAAGTATAGAAACTGTAGTCAAATATGATATGATGGCCCGCAGTGGCAAAAGGCCCGAGCCCAAAAATTTTCAAAGCAAAATTTAATTTTTGACTCTTTGCAGCCATTTATTAGAACTTGATCAGCTTGACCAAAAAAATAACGTGGCTGGTGGAATGAAGCCCTTGAAGTGCAGTGCAAAAGTTGAACACAGGGATTCAAACACAGCATGCATCGACATATGAAGCCAAACCAAACAAAGAAGGCCCTGAACGTTTCGCTATGGGCCTGGCGTTTTGAGTATTTTTATGTATTTGAAATTCTTAGAGAAAAAAGTATTCGCAGGAATATAAGTAGGTATAGAAAGGAAACCCCTTTTGGTCAATAATAGTAAGGGCAAGTTTTTGAGATGTTTTTTATGTAGTTCTTGAATGATTAAAAAAAGAATAACAAGGGCTCGGGCAAGCTTTATCCTCTGAATATAAATCATACCTCATGGTCTATGAATAAGACGTGAAACACGGAGTTGAAACTTGAAACCGTTCTGTTATATAAACCACAGCGTTTACAAGTTCTGCCGTTACAGCATCGAGCATCAGGTAAAGATCGTCAAAAGATCCACGAAAACATATTGCAAATTTGCGCCTAAGCATTCGTCGCGTGCTATATCATAATTCAACCTCAACTCCCCCTGTTCAAGCTCAACTCCCCCTGGTCATAAAACCACTTATGCATTTGACTGTAGATTGAAGCGAAGAAACTCCCCCTGGTTTGTCGGTATTCTTTGATGTTTTGGATTTTTGAAATCCATGGGTTCTCGCGCCAAAGTTTAGAACCCCTCGACCTGGCACCGTGATTGGCTAGATTCACTTCCACGGGTGCAGAAACTCGTATAATTTACAGGCCACGGGTTCCTTAAGTGGCTGGATATAAGAGGAGACAATGCTTTCCGAGTCTGTAGAATGCTATACAGGACAACCAGGGGGAGTTTCATAACACTTCAATGCATGGACTGAAATAACAATGTTGAACAGTTGTGAGACGGGGCATTGAAGCGGAAATAACAATTTCAGGAGATGTGCATACTTCCCGGTATTATTTAAATGGTTTAAATAATAATAAACAAAATTGCGGTAGAATAAGCTTTAATCCCCAAAAAGTTTTTTCTCAAATCTGAGGGGTGCTCGAGCCCCCTTCGCACCCCACTGGATCCGCCCCTGATTGTCCTCTAAAGTATTGGGAGGTGGTCTTGATGCACACTTATCACAAGTGCACTCTTGGACTCCCAGGTAATACCTTGCACTCCCAATATCTTGTCAAAGACCGCCATGAAATCCAGACCAGCCTGCAAGTCTATATAAGCATGCAGGCATTTTATGAAAGACATGTACCGAAACAGTAAATTTCAAGACAGAATAAATAGTTTGAGGCACTGAGTTGGTAAACATATGCATGAAGCTTTATTTTTGGCTTTTCTTGTAAGCTTTTTCAACAAGGAAATTAGGAAAACCTTAGACATACAATTTCAATGAAAATGTACATTGCATAAATTTTATGAAATTTCTCTCTACCAATCGCATTATTATAGAACTTGAATATTCCAATCATCAATGAGATAAAAATGGTTAAGATTCAATAAACCAAATTTATGGGAAACTGGCGCACAACTTGGAAGTTCGTGACTCTTGATTGTTTATAAATGAGCTTTAAAAGAACATAACATTGTCTCAAGGAAGAAATTGAGGACGGGCTGGCAACATAACAATGACTTTGAAATTATCGAAAGATTACTCCACCGTGTAATAGTAAAATATGAAATAGTACTTACTTGGTGCTTTATACTGCAAAGTTGTCGTCAGTCTGCTTGATGTGTTTGTGATTTAGCTTTTTGCTTATAATAATTTCTTCCACAGAACCGAAATGCAAGATGGATGACAAAACCAGTTTGGCACTCCTGCCTCACTTTCGTTTTGGCATAGCCCCTGCGCTGCTCTTGAGGGTCAGCTGAGAGGCGCAATGTTTTCCTTGGCTAGTTCTGGGTGTGGCTATAGTTCCTACTTTTTCCCAAAAAAAATTAAATTCTATCCTTGTTATCAGAAAGAAACCTCCCTTTTCAAATAATATTGCCCTTTCTTCAGATGATGTACTTTCGTTTGTGACTTTTTTGGTCAGGGACGCCGGAGAAAATTTAGACGAGTTTGCAAACTATTATGGTAGTGTGCCACCATTATCTTTGATGCCACAACCTTAATAGCATAGCCCCCCCCCCCCCCCCGGCATCGGCGGGTAAGTCTTTTACAGACGTTTAAAGGCATGCAACACTATTGTCAAAGAGCTACTCCTTGCAAGTAAATTGTGGGAAAATATGGCAAAAACATAATCAAATATTTTTTCACTGAGCTTGTTAGATCAAGAAAATGTCCCAGTAGTTCTTACTCTTGCCGAAATTTTCAGTCAACAGTTGTGCAAAGAATCTCAGACAAACCCTGGCAGCCACTTTGTAGATTGAAATGTTTCATAATATGTTGAATATTTTCAGAACGCAAAAATGTCCATAGACTTCAAAATGTAACAACAAAATCGTTGTTCAAAAATCTACAGCCAAGGGTAAATAGGAATTATTTTTAAATATGAAAAATAATAGCCCATATGAAGATCTTCCAGTTTTTAAATAAAAATAGTTGATTTTCTTATTTTTACTTTGTTGTTCATTCTACACATCATTCTTGCTGTGATATTTTAAAAAATCCTAGTTTCTCTAGATTTCTTCTTTCCATTGATCAGTTTTATTAAACTTTCACGATACCTCCTTATTAGAGAAGCTTGGGCTCAATGACTAGCTCATGCTTCAAGATGGACCCACTGATCTCAAAAAAAGACTGGACCGAGCTTCTCCAGCCCAGCGTTGAATCCACATAGCAGCGTCCATCTTGAGATCTTGCCGTGTTGTATGAGACTAGAGTGCAATCATTTTGGTTTTAGTTCAACTTGCTTTTCCATAAAAAAATTAGAATTAACCATTGAAACAAAGACTTTCAGCATTCGTAATTGATGTTAAACATTTTTGCCGTGATATTAAGCTTATGCAACGGAGAATCCATTGTTCACTTATTTTCCTAGGCCTGTTGTCTCTTAGAATATTTAAGAATTTAATGATTAATGCACAACTCTAGACTCGAGAGGTCTCAAGATGGAGAGATTCAATCGCTTCCTTGTGCTGATCCAGGAGAACAATAGGTTGTTCGATCCAGTCTTTTTTTGAGATCAGTGAATGGACCCCACTCACTGTACGCTTATCAGTACTTCCATTTTGAGCCAATCAAAAAGATCTCTGCACTTTGTCTCAAAACTTATCGATTAGATTAGAAAATTGGTGTCGCCAAGAAATGAATGAGTATTTTCCTGAACATATATACAACTTAATGCTACACTTCGAGGTCTCTGCCGCAGAATCTGCCTTTCTCTGCCATAAGAGTGTAAAATGATCTGCACATGTTGCAATGGCTATTGCTTTTGCCATCTGTTCAAGGAATCTGAAGAAGTAGTAATATTCCAAGGGACAGAAAAAGACCACCCGTGATTTAATCATTGAATAATATTGAAAAGTCTTTTCGTCTGAGCAAAAATACACATCATTTCAATGCTTTCGTCTGCTTTGACTGAAGGAACAAAGGGAGGGTGTACAAGTAAATATTTTGGATATTTAGTGGCTTTTTACTCATTTTGTACAGTGAAATTTGGTTATCAACTTTTTTATTCAATTTGTCAGAAAAGAAGTAGCAAATTAGATCAAAGTATCTATTTTTGAAGCAGCTAACTTGAACTTTAGTAACAAAACATTCAAGACACGACAGAAAATTTCTCATGGTCAGTTACCTGATCTTAAGTGATGACGAAAACAGTGGGCATAATATTTTTCTACAACATTTTGATGTATTTCTCTCTTATAGTTGATATATGAAGCTTTATATAGCTTATTATCCATGGAAAAGCAACCCCGATGCAAATTTGATACCTTGGTTTTAATGGCGTCAACAAAATAGCAGCAAACAGGCAAGAAACAAGCAATCAATGCATATGTATGCATTTGCGAGGATTCATATGACCGTTTAACTCCTTTTCCCCCTTACCCTTCTGTCTAGGCAATGGAGGTTGGAAAGTAGTAGCTACAGTGGCATGAGGTTCTCCCCCGTCTTATCTAGTACGCTTAAAGTAAATTTTGGGGTCAACTTAAAGCTCGTGTGTATCAACAGCATGATTCAGATTTCCGTCCTACTTCATTTTTTGGACTTTTAAGTTGCATATTCTATCAATAGAGTAGTCCGGGCATCAATTTACTGCACTTCAGTATCTGTTTCATATCTTCAATCAGTCACGCCAAGACCCCATAAAAGGAACCAGGCACATGGTAAACTTTTGCCGGAAATACAAAGCGTATATGCCTCTTTCGAGCCTCGCGGCAGCCCTGAATCTTAATCAAGGTCCGATTTTACAACTCTCTCTATCTTCTAGTTTGTTTCCTAATTCATTCTTGCCGTCTTCTAGTGATTTCAATACACATTCCTAAGAATGTTCGTCGTCAAATATAGACCATTTGACTTCATTCACAACCACATTACTTAATCAATAAATCTTATCAAATTTCTATCACTTGGAAACCCCAGCTAATTAGCTATGAAATTTCAAGATCGTAACCACAATTAGCGAAGCTGATACAGAGGAACCCCACACGAAAACAGCCGGTGCCAAAATATCCAGGAACTTTTATTGATAGAACCTAGAAACAAGCTGCAAAATATGGACTGGGTTCAGGTTTTTAATTAAACAAGTAGAACCAGAAACATGTCGTCATTTGGTCGTTTCCTATCATGGTTAACACATATTGGCGTAGCGAATGCAAAATGGTTATGGGGGGGGGGGGGGATTGCGTGGATCTTGTTCAAATACCATTGCCCGGCTGAGATAAAACTGCTCGAAAGGATCCCAAAATGCAATAAATGTTGCCTGATAATGGGGGGCTGTAGCTCCCCTACCCCCTATGTCTCCTATCCCTATGTTTATAGACATAATTAGAATGCAAAGTGAAACGTTCCTTGAGAACTGATGTATAGACACTTTTTAGCTTCGAATTAAATTATCCATGCGTTTGGTGCTCATATAGCTTATTAGCCTCCTTTTGCACGTTATACTAGAGCAAAAACGTTTCCACCCCGAGACTTCTCGGGCATAAGTAAAGAGCCCATTTCAGATAAAGGCAATATATCTTCAAAACCAGTGGCGTAGCTTGACCTTCCATATTAGGGGGTGGAGGGTCGTGAGCAGTATATTACACCAAAGAAGACATCGATAAAGACAAATTTAGGAAAGAAGACAAAGATAAAGAGTAACTATTATACCTACCGATAGACGATTTTACTGACAAACCAGCACCAACAAATAATTTACTTACAAACTCATGAAGATTTGGGGGTGCCACACCCCCTTAACCCCCCGCTAGCTACGCCCCTGGTCATGACCAACATCTACTGGCATTTCTGAACATTCTTAGTTAAATCTTATTAAAGGATATTAAAAACACCATATGATAGACAGGTAAACGTTAATTTCATCTATATCCTAGAATATGAAAACATGTTTTTATTAGATTGAAAAGGATGCAAAAATGAGAAAATGTCTCTGTTTTCTTAATTGAGATTTTTCGATATTAGCCTTGAAGCAACTTTCACATCCTTTTATTTTTTATCTAGATTGTATACTCAACAGTTGCATTAATTAAAGCTACAAATGCAACTTTCATGAATGTATGAGGATGGTTTGTTTCAAAATACGTGTTGCTGCGCCGTTTCATCCAATTCACTTTACTTTTTCATAGTCTTCTAACTTGGAAAACATCATTTAAAACCTCATTGTCGCCAACTTCAGATTGTTTACATCTTCCTATGTCATTGATTTAATCTTTCTTAATAGTATTCGTCTTATCATCTAGTTGAAATTTACCTTTAATTGGATAAAGAGATAAATCTGTAAGTGAATAACTAATTGCAAGTAAATTGGTGCAGAAACGACCATTAATTTTATTAACCTTTGGTTATCTTTGTTACGCAAGAAAGGTTTTCGCATGTCATAAGAGAAGTTGTAACTTTCGAGAGCTTTCAAGAGTTTGAATCTCACAAAAGCGCAACAGTGCTGAATTTTCTTTAAGTTGCTGGGTTCTCTTGTGAACAAAAAAACAGAATGAGCAGGGAGGAAGAAAAACTCTCACATGGAATGAAATCAAGTACAGTTGTTTTGGTTGAAGATTTTATTTTTGTGAGGCTAGGTATGTTGGTGGTATGAAACTGTTGATTTCTCTTGCCTTCCTCTGATTCGCAGTTTTGAATTTATATCTATAAGCATTATAAATCAATTTCTAAGACGTGAATGAGCTCTTTAGAATCCAATATGCAGAATTTATAAGAAGCAATTTTTGCAGCATGAAAAATGAACAATTAATAGAAGGTTAGAAAGCACATATCGAGCAGGACACTTACGACGTTGTGGAGCGTTCCTGTTTGACGTCATGAACAAAACTGAATGCTCCTTCTTAAAAATGTTCAGGCCCTATTCTATGATATTATTCACTATTAGATGTTAAGATTGAAGAGATTGAGGTCGTTGCTCAAATCATCGTTTTCAGTACAGCTTATGATTTATATTTTGTGAATAACTCTTTATTTGTACAATCCAAAGAACATTGTATGTACTATAGTTAAAGCTTTTTATAGGTAGCTATGTCTATATTAAATGAAACCTGCGATCGTGGGAAATACGAAGTTTTTGTAGGCATCAAAGTAAAGTCCTAAGACCAGCCTAGCAAAATTTGTACAACATGATGCTGATTTCTGGAGGATATACTAAGAAATCGTTTGACGGAAGCAATTCTGCCTTATCTTTCAGCTAGCATCATTCGTCGGCTACTTTTTTCAGGCCAAAAAACCTTTATGGTTTTTACGTCTAACGCTAAAAAAACTTCTGTTCCAAATAACACCAAAGGAATGGTCTGCTCTACCAACACCGTAGTTCACAGGTTCAACAAGCTGAAGATACAACAAATTAAAATCTATCCTTAACGTTTTGCTAAACTCTTTCTTCCTTCTCACCGTTTGTCAATTAGACTGTTAATAACCTCTTTGCTTACAAAATTTAGTCTACATATACAAACGTAATCAGTGACGGCTGTTCAGCCCCTGAAGAGCTTCCTCAAAGGTGTTTTCTGAAGATTTTTGGCGATTCCTTCATTGCGTGCCAGTCTTTGCCGTAAAACACACAAACGGTTTGCCAATGTCCCCAATGATTTTATTTTCTCTAGTTTAGGTCTCTTTTTTTTTTCGACAATTCTTAGCATATGTTTTTAATTAAAAGCTCTTACTGCAAAGGCAGCTTGCATTGAAGGTAACCCGAGGGGCAATTTACTCTGGCAAACACCGTACGGATTTCCATTAAAACAGAATCAAATCGACAAATTTTCTGATAAAACAATAGGACCTCCAACAAAGGTGTACAAGATTTCCATAGATTACCCCCCGAGGAAACCTACTGTTCTATAAAGGATTTTATGGATGCTTCGAAAACTGATCAATCGGATACTTCATAAGAGGTACTAGCATCAACTTACAAATTTTGCTTTTCAATGTTACTTAAACCTGCTTTAATCTCGTAAGCAGTTTTCTTGAACTAAATGAAGAATGCATCAAAAACCAACTCATTGCGATGTATAAAAAATAATCGACATGGGCCATTCCATTTCAAGTACGTATGAATCATGCTAGGAAAGGATCGTTTAAAATTTAAGACATTGAAGCAAAACTGAACTATGAATCAAAAAGAAAGGTGATAGTCGTAATTCTTGTGGTACTCCGTGTTTTATGTTCTTGTGGCACTCCTCCTCAATGTAAATGCTAGAGATACCAGTTTTGCTATAAGAAGATTGCTATAAGAAACAAGGACTGGACAACCAGAAACCTCAAAGGTCAAAGGAAAATATAAGGAAACAAATAAATTAGAACAATTGGCAGAATTCGGACATTTCATAATTTGTGATGAATGTCTCATCATCCATAATATTTTCTCACATGAGAAAGAGACTATTCTCAGCATGAAAAATTTAGGAGACAATCTGTCAAAATAGATAACGCCAACATTAAGAAACACTCAAGAAAAATGACTGCAGGCGTTTGCCGCAGGATTTACAGTACTAAATTTCATCTTGAATTCTGACATAAAATGGGTGTTTTTTGTCAGGATGATCTGGGGATAGGCATATAACATTCGAGCTGTTTTAACCTATTATAAATCTATAAATGCGTATAGGCCATTTTTACGATAAACAAGTTAACGGTAATTACTGCTTGCAAGGTAATATGTTAATAGCGGCTACGCCAATCAAGAAACTTCGCTTATCTGTTTTTATTAGTGCAAATGTTTAAGTGTAGGAATGCTATATTTGAGACTGTTGTTGAGCCATTTTCCGGGGGTGCATTGAAAATTGTTACTTGCTTTAATAGTTAGGACCTTACTAAACGTCATGCACCCGACTTCCGTTTTTGTGCGAGCCCGTGGGTTGGGGGTCTTACTTAGGAATACTTCGTTACTTCAGGAGCAAGGGCAACCAAAGTCAAGAGTTCCAGAAATCAACAAGGAATGTTCTTCGAAAAGTTTAATTTCCCTTGCAAACTGATGCTGCTCTTTTTATATTTTGAATATATTTTTCGTAACTATGTATCAATCATTTTTCAAGACTTCAGATGTATGGGCTAAGGGATCGTACGGCCAAATCTCGAGAGTAGAAATCAATCTTGCGGACCGCAAGTTGCGGTCACAATAGAGTGATGGTCGCGCGACCAAATGCAACGCGCGAAACATATTTCTGACCGGCGCCTCCTGAAAAAATCCTAGCATGCTAGTCTTGCTTCTAACGACTAAATATGAAATGAAGAAAGATACGAAAACTGATAATCTATCAACAGAAAAGTTCATTAATTGTCATTAAGGGCCCTTGAGGCCCCAAAGTTATGAAGAATTTGTTGGAGGTGACGCTAAGCACGGAAGCACAGGGGGGAGGACGATGTCCCTTGCCTTTACAAACCTAGGCAATTTTCTTTATTTTGCTATTGTTTTGCCCTTTATCTTGCGCTTCGTCCCCTTCTCCTGCTGTGCAACTCTTCCTGTGTTTCTGGACCATTCTTTGCTCCTTTTATTGGTTAGAAACAAAGTTATAAATTTTGGTGACAATACTGTCTTCATTGACAGAAACCAAATCAGTTTTCCTGGCAGGTTTGAACCCCCCGTGTGCAGGTTATCTTTTTTCTGTTTGTCCTATAAGGGCTCGATGACACAGGCGCTGGATTAGGAAGGGATTCTGCTGTGTATGTCAATGGCTTTCACTTACTATTGTTGTATTGATCTTCCTATTTCGGATTGACCTAAAGAGAGCACTTCAATGCCATAACACTAATTCTAAATACAGTTTAATAACAAAAAAGCAGCTTGTGAGAACGGTCAAAACACCGCACTTTTTAAGGGTGCCATGCTGGCAACAATAGATTTCCAAAACGGTGAGTATTGTGCTCTTCTCAATTTTCGATACTTGTCAATCTGATACATTTTGATTCTGCTTAGACCTGCAAAATGTTTAGACTTTTGTATTACGATAAGAATACACACGCTATGCATCATAGCTTCAAAGTCTCAGACACAAGACATCATTTTGACATAAAAACATATATTAGCGATTTCTAGATAGTGTCAGCTCCTTTCCGACGCGGAAACGGAGAAAGTAGATGAATTGGCACAACAGTGTAGATGAAAAATTTAGATAGCCTAGTCGCGATTGCTGATGGGCAGAGGCGAAGTAATTTATAGGTAAAGATTTTTGGCTGCACACTGATTAATGCTTTGGAAATTGTTTGAGTAATTACCTTACAATACTGCATGTATTAGTAGTCCTGAATTTAACCTGATCTAAAAAGCAATTGATTTTAGCACAAAGACGTTTGCAAAAGTTCTTTAAGATGTTGCCGGAGGTTGCAATCCATTCATCTTTTCACTGGCTGTTTAAGGATTGGGTTTAAATATCGTGATTTGATTGAAGGTTTTCACCATCACATTCATGATTCGGAAAAGTTTCAAATCGGTAGGCCTATGGGCTGGCAAGAACAATGGGCTAGAGAGTAAAGACACATCGTGAGATTCTTTATTTACTTAAAAGAAATTCTTCAAAAGACCCTTAAAAGTTTTCTATTTACAGTTGTCTCCATACGAAGGTAAAAAGTGTAGACTGTATGTTTCGCAACAGCTGGTTTACGGGTAGATAAAAGTTTCGACTTTTATAATACATGTAACCAGTGGTGGGAATTGAAAAGTTAAGGGGACTTTGTATACCATGGTTCATGGTTGATACCATCAAAACTTGTGGAAGAACCACAGATTTTGCTCATAATGTTAATGTTGACAGGTTGCTCTGTATTTTTTGAAGAATTTTGACCGTTAGATCGTGAGCATGATCTACTGAGACTGTTAAATTGTGTTATATTGTTTTAGACGATCTCATAAGACGGAAGCCAGAATTCATAATCACACCAGAACATTGCTAACTTGTGAAAGCATCGCAATGAAAGATGTGAAAAGCAGAATTTATTTGAGACTTTAAAAGAGCAAAAAGCCAACTTTGTACAAAAGTGACATGAGAAGATGAAGATATTTTATCGGTGAAACGAGGCATATTTGTACAAAAACGTAACAATTTTTTCTTGCTTGCCATTCTTATTGAAAAGGACGATGAAAGGCATATGCTGTGGCTCGATATATTTTCGACAACAAATATAAAACAATCTCTTTTCAGTTTATGCTCGTCCCTGTAATCTTTAAGCCTGCAAAAAAATTAGCAATTTAGTCAAACACATAGTTATTAATATGTTTTGCCGTATTCTTCCAACTGTGATGAGTATAATCTTCAATGTTGAACCTTTAAATATGGTCATTATCTCTGATGTATCAAAAAAACCCCGAAAAAAGATTGATGCTTCAAAATGCTGCAAAAATACATAAAATGTTTACAAAACACAAATCATATCTTCTGCCATTGTGAATTATTGTGAAATAAACCATTTGAAATAAAAACCTCATTTGGGAAATAAGCGCGTTGAATTGATAACGGTCCTACGAGTATACATGGAGTACCTTAGAATCCCCTGGCTATCCAATGCACACAAAGATGCTCCGTTTGTTTCATGAATGGGGAAAGAAAGAAGAAATAGAGGCAGAAGCAAACATTTGGTTTGCAATATACACATCACCTAAGCGACGAGTCATGTTTGTTTGTGATCGCCAAGTTTAGAAACTTGAATTGCCCAAGTAAAAATCACTTCAGACAAACTTAAGCAGACGATTACTAAGAGGTCCTTTTGAAAATGTTTTCAAACAAATAGATACTTAATTCTTTGTGTGTAACTTGTAAGGGCATTTCGCATTTACCTGACACTAACACAACACCCAAAAATGATGATGATGAAATTTTGTGTTTAATATTCAAATACAGAAAGATTGCGTGGTGTATTGTTTGACATCAAAAACAGCTTTCGTCCATGCTTACAAGGATAAGCAGAGCATTTCATTAAAAGCAATCCTCTTAAATCATGCAAAGTGCCACACCCAAACTGTTGATGTTGATTCCAATATAGATGCTATAAACCGACACAAAACTGACT
Organism: Rhopilema esculentum; assembly: GCF_057945365.1. Lineage (NCBI taxonomy): Eukaryota > Metazoa > Cnidaria > Scyphozoa > Rhizostomeae > Rhizostomatidae > Rhopilema > Rhopilema esculentum. Next base: position 6,841,940 of record NC_142830.1, read on the forward strand.
ATGAATTCCATTGATAAGCAGATTAAAACAATGCTTATGCCATTTCAGATCACATTGTACATAGCAGCTAATAATACTCATACCCCAACAGGTTAAAATCTATGAATTAATAGACTCACTCGCATCTTTCTCTAACAACTCCTTGCCATAAAGTCGAAGCAAGCATTTTTTCTTTTCTTTTTTAGTAGATCTACCACGAACCCTTCAAAACAATGATAAGGAGTTTTCTTATCCTCACAAGAAGCGTTTATCTATCTGCTTCCCAATCATAAACCATCTAATCCTTAAATTGAAAAATTGGTTTTCATCTGAACATTTAACGGGCTATTACTTAACACATCAGTGCCTCGACGTTTCATAAACCTGATTCGTACTATCTCGTGCTGTTAGCTCATTTGGCTATTACAACCCAGTAGCTAATGGCGAGCAACTGACAGAGAGATTACAGCTGTATTTCAGCTGGGGATGAAGCAGTGACAAAAACCTTTGTTTAATGTGTAAAGCATATATGCTGATCTGCAGCGAAATATATCAAATCATCTATGTTCTAAAATGTGTCTTTTACCTGGACTAAAACGTTTTAAATTAAAATATTTTAAGAATACACCCCCTCACCCCTATGATTTTGCCTTGAACCCTGTTTATTCCACCAGATCTCTACTGACTTTTCTTTCAATACTAATGGAAAGTTACATCATAGCAGTAAGTGAAATTAAAATGTTTCTTAACAGACATACTTTAATAAAATGTTTAAAAGTCTGTCCAGCAATGGCGAGCGGTGCACAAATCAAAGGACAAGCAAAGGAGGATAATGCATGCTTTTTGACTAATTATTGAAAATGATTGATATTACCACTTGAACAGATTTCTGACTTAATATCCAAATCTGACCAAGCAATATCAGATTTATATCTTAAACCGAGATATTCCATACAAAATCACTGTTGATATCGTGAATTAGTCAACAGGCCCTTGGAAGGCATCATGTAATCTTTGGTAATCTCATTACAGCGTCAATTGATAATCAGGCCATGAAGGATGAGATGAAGGAATCCAATTCAACTTACACAAGGAATAAAATGCTTGTACGTATGGAGTCAGCTGTTAGCAGTGTTACCAGCACCCAAGAATTAGTTGAGGCTTCAAAGACTACGAAAGCTGGTAAACTCAGGGCAATGATAACAAACTGCTCAAGACGAATGCTATTGGCAATAATATGCCTGCTCTCTATTGGGATTCTAACGTTTGGCACACTATACGTATTGGAGTATCATAAAGAAAAGGTGAATCGGCTGAATGGCACAGGCATGGTAGGTACTCTTTGAAGACCTAGTATATATTGGCTTGGTTAAAAAATGATATTTTTGTGGTACAGAATTTAAAAATGACTTTGAAAAAAGCAAACATTTTGAAACATATTAAAGCTTTTTGTCTGACACTCTTCAGAGTATAAAATCAGGCCATGAAAGAATGTTTTGACGTTTTCCACTCTTGTATGTTTCAGACGCAGTTCTGACGTAGTATGTTTCAAAATGTTTCAGAGCACTTTTTAAAAAGCGATTCTTTGTAGACAACACGTTTACATAAAAGTTTCTCAATGGTGATGGAAAGGAGACTTTTTAAGGTGCTTCTAGAGTAATTTTATGGATGAATATAGTCAGTTCCTCTTTTAAGTGCTTCCTTTCAAGATTTATCTGCATTTTCCGTTACTCATAACACAGAACACGTGCAACCTTATGCTATAGTTGCTTTGTTTTGTACCTCGTTCAGTTTTACTCTTGAAAATTATGAAGCCTTTCCTCTAAGCATGGTAGAGTGGAAGCTATTTATGCCAAAAGCACCATTCTCCTTCAATTAATTAAATTCAAGTCAACCACACATTCCCTTGAAACATTGTAGGTAGAAGAATTTCAAAAGACATTCGACACAAAAATTTCTGCCTAAAAACTGCACTTAAAAATGTTCAGAAAAAGCGCGTTTTCCCGAGTTTCATGTCATGTCTTTTCTTTTTGCTTGATGCTTCAAGGTTAACTTTGGGAATGTTATAATTTGATCTTGATTTTTCTAGAAAAGTGATGCAAGAAATTGCTACGAGTATCCTTCTGACGCAGTTTTAGATCAAATGCCTGCTGAAGTCAAAGAGTTGCTGCCCACACTGGAATCTGACATCACGACAAGAGCCCAGCTGTCTGGAATAAAGGTAAAGATAAATTAGTGATGACTGTTATGGATGAAGAAAAAAATTATTTCAATGATGCTTTCTATGAAAATTTTACTTTGAAACATATAGTGCTGGATAATTCATGCAATTTTTCATATTGCAGGCTGCATCTTTTGGAATTGCATACAAGGGAAAATTTTGGTGGAAATTCAATTTTGGTCGATTAAACTTCTCGAATCCCAATTCGCCTGCACCCGATAGCAATACTCCGTATCCTGTCGCAAGTATCTCAAAGATCGTAACAGTAAGAATTCTCTTTGTATCGTGAGCTTGAGAAAACTTCACCGTAGATTCAGTAAAAACACCTCCAGACTGATTACCACATAAGCATTCAATATAAGAACCACAATGTAAAATTGTATTACAAGTAACGGATATTCTAAAAAAACAGACAGTGTTGTCTTAAATTATTTTTCTTCACCCAAATAGCGGACACACCTCTCCAACGGACAGCAACTCTTATACTAAGTTTGTCCATTTTATCAAAATTTCACAAGTTTCAGGAATGCAACAATGCAGTAAAAGGCGCCTTATTCTTAGACACAGTTCATTTACGCATGTTTTATAGATACTTTGGATTGCTTGAATCATACCCTCGATTTTGCTTACGTACTTGAATTTTACTGCTTTTACCTTCAGCAACATTAAGCTGCAGTAGAAGTTACAATTTGTTTGATTTTCTTGAAGATTTCGAATTTTCCTTTCAATATTATGATGATACATTACCACCTTAAAATTACCCTTTTCGTGAAATTTTTTTCCTCTTTAAGCTTTTATTTTGCTTCAACTTTGATAAATGTACAGGGCCGTAAAAGGGCCGTCACTAGCTATTGTGCTCAAGGGGGCTTCAATCTCATTTGCTGACAAAGTTGGTAACCATCCTTTATTTGCCGAGAAATCTAAAAATGTTCGACGGAGCACCCCTAGATGGTAGCAAACTCCCGTTTTTACAATGGAATTTTTTCTACGGGGTTGCCACACATCCCCACCCCTTCTTATCGACGGCCCTGTAAATGTATTTTGATAATGTCTATATTTTGACCATGGTTTTATTCCTTAGGCTGTTATGCTACTGAAGTTACTAGAAAAAGGTGTCATAAAGAATATTGATGACCCTGTAAGAATGTACGATCCGCAATTCAATGTGATAAATCCTTTTAACAAGGAGCAGATAACATTCAGGTATAACACGTATTTATGTGTGTATATACAAATTTGGCCTATTGTGCTATGTGTCGTATAGTGTTGTGACGTTTTGATTTGTAAAACTGGACGCTTCCAATTCGCAGCACTGAGTTTCACGCTTAACGCGATCATGAAAGACGTGTTGCCTGATTTCGGTGGAGGTGGCATTTTTTAAAGACTTTTTATCTGATTTTCCTGTAGTTGATAACGACACATTAAAATTGGTGCGAAATAGAGAAATCTAGATCCCAGGCCCCGGTTGAAAAAGCAACAAACTTTTTATTTGTTCTCTCTGTGCGCAAGAATAAATTCCTTTCTTTTTGTAATGTATTACATTCCTTTCGTATAATTTTGATTATAAGAATATCTCATCAAGCTCTTTTTCATTGGTACAAAGATTTCACTGTCTTTATACTGCGACATTACGGTTTTTATTATTTTTTACGCTTATCATATTTTGGATACTCGAAAACATTTTCTCAATTAGGAAATTAAGTGACTTTGTCCTTACAGTTCATTTAGTTGTAAAAGCCTACATCTTCTGAAATATACCCGTTCCATGATAACTCGCGGCATTTTAAGCGTTTCTCAATTGGTAACAACGAAACGATATCAAGTCAATGTATAGTCTTAATTTGTTCTTAATCATATATGACCTCTCATAAAGTAGAATAATTACTAATGAAAAAAGTTAATAAACTTTTATATCTACGCTTGGATTAATGAAAAACCACACTTTTGACGAACCTTTACTAAGGAAATCATTTTTGATATATTCTTGAGTTTAAGCAGTTTTAAGCCTCAATATCCTTATAAACTATATTCTTATAAAATGATCTCAAGATCCTGAGAAAAAGAAATAACAAAGTTTGTATAACTTAAACAGCTAAAAATAATTAATCCCATTCATCAATTGGATGTTTTTCAGGCAGCTTCAATGCATGGCCAGTGGTCTTCGCCGTGAGGCTCCATGTAATCCTCCGTTGTCTCACAATTTTTGTCCATATAACACAACTGAGATGTGGAAGCGTATTTCACACTTGCCGTTGGAGCTCAGACCAAACCTTACACCCGTGTACAGGTGAGAAAAAGCTTGTGTTTGTCGATGAAATCAATAGACCAAATGACAAATTAAAGAGAGACCATTTTCAATAACTATGAGCATGTTTTTGTTCCCGTGTTTTAATGTCTATCAAATTGTAAGTAGCTACATTATCCAATATCTGGAGTTTAATCAAACTATGAGGGTTCGAAATGCAGCGTTTATGGAAAGTAAAATTAATGAGCGACGAATTTACATTAATTCAGGGAAGACGTTAGATGGTCATGTTTATTGTGTCAGATCGTGTCATAATCCAAACTTTCACTAACAAGATAATATACTTGAACTTAGAGAAAATAATTTTAGTTTTTTAAAACAAGAAGAGCTTTTTGTGAGGTTCTATTAGCTGATAATTAATATGAATTGACTTTGATGAAGACATTGTCAAACCGAAGTCCTTTTCTCGATGCAAAATGAGCTTGAGAAATGGTAGGCAGCTCAAAGACGTTTAGCCCCACAACTTTTTTTCACACTTATGATACCTTGGACAAGATAATACTAGCCTGTGCTCTACACCCCTTACTTGACTGGAACGCAGGCTTGATGGTAGTAACTAAAAGATATGATCAAGGCAATGCAAATTGTGGTACTGGTTTTGGGGCTATACCACGAAATGATGTCACAGTTATTCAGATTCAAATTCTAAGCTCTATAGCATAATTAGGAATTCAAATACAACTTCTTATTTTCTACAGCAACTTAGGCTATGCAATTCTGGGCCGTCTTATGGAAAGAATTTTGAATGGAACAACCTATGAAGAGTGGGTGCAAAAAGAAATATTTGACAAGCTTGATTTGAAGAATGCAGGATTTAACATAAAAGATAAGTAAGTGGAATGGAAGCTTTATTATATTAACATTTTAGTGCAATTTTTGACTGTACATTTCGACTTTTAGCTGAAAAAAGGGAAGTGGTATCCTTTTAGTAGTTAAAAGCACGATCATTTTGGCTGCTCACGTAATTTAATAATCATTACTGGAATCGATTCTCAACTCTCTTGTAGATTAAAAGTCTTTGAAGATGACACCAATATGCTTTATGATTCATCCAGAATTAATAAAAAGATTTCCCACTAGATCAAGCTCTTTGTTCTTTGCGAGCCTCTTAACGACGCCCCGGGCGAGCAGCTGCCTAGACAGCTCTTTTTTGAGGTGTAAATAATTGTATTTGCCCCGCTCAAGGAGATAGCCCTTAGATTATGAAACTTGGCAAGTTTTTAGAACAGGGATCAGAAACTTATAACTTTCTGGATATGTATAATTTTGTAAAAGATTTCTGTTAGATGTTTGAGAGGGAATTTAGCTTTTATTTATTTGGTGAGCTATTTAATTGTTTGCTCTCGTTCCCTGAATGCTTGCTAGGCTATAGCCCTCTTTTCTTCCATGCTGTTTCACATAACTAGATGAAAAGACCAGTGTGTAAAGATCAGTATGCAAAGACCAGTGTTTAAAGGCTAGATGTAAATGCTGGTCTTATTGTGAATAGCTATTTGCTTCTTTGCATGTTAAGCAATGTTACAATCACTGCCAAAAGGCTTGGAACACCAACATCAGTTTTCGAAGGCAAATTCAGCCACTCCCTCACCTTCTAACACCAATGTTGATTTTCTATAGAAGAAAGAAAGGTGTTATGGAGTACGTTTTTTCTTGTGACTTGTAAGATATTTTTCTAATTTTTCAACATTATTCTGAGGGGAGAGGGGGACGGAAGAAGTAGTATTCGGGAAAGCAAATGAAAAATAGAAAAGCACAGCGCAAAGTGTTGGATGTTCCAAGTAATTTTGGCAGTGATTTTAACTGACACATGGCTTTCATTGCATTTAAATTCAAACACAGGTTCAACGAAATTCCTGTTTCGTCTGGAAAAGACGGTAAAATTTCAAGAATCATCGATTGGGGTTGGCTGCGACCGGCTGGTGGACTATACATGTCACTTGATAGTTTGAACAAGGTAAAATTACATATCCAAGTAACTGTTCCATTATGTAGATTAAAATATATCTTTGGAAGTATTCAAGAAGTAAAAATTATTCATTAGAAAGTATATCACTTAAGCACTTCACAACAAAGAATTTGACGTACAATGAAATGGTTACTTTGTAACCAATGCAATAAAATATGCAGGACAGCTTAGTAGGATTCACTCAACAGTCATAAATAATACAAGCAATGAATTCAAAATACAAGCAATTTTAGAATGTGCACACTCCTAAGCATGAAATCTTCCAATATCACACAATCACACGTCCACTTCAAGGCATTAACAACGCCCTCCTCCTTCTGTGTAGTTTAACAAAATTTGTTGAATAATAGCAAGAAATTGGAAACATAGCATATCAACTAGGATTTTATTCAAAAGGCTTTATGCAAAATATTTCCAAAAAAAAGAGTAGGGGGTTTTTTAAAGTCACTATAACTAATATGGCTAGCAATGCTGACTAAGATGATAGCGTAATATTTTAAAATCTCAACCAAAATATTGATTAAGAGTTGTCAAGTGATGACGTCACAAAAATCTATTTTTAGAATTTTCAAACTTTGTTCCCATAACTTGAAAGAGCATCATGAAATTTCTCTAGCTAACCCGATTTTTGACAAATTTAACCGGTTTTGCATATATGGGAGTATTTCACGGTGTTCTTTTATGTCATGCGGTCGAAATTCGAAAATTCTAAAAATATTTGTTTGTGACGTCAGACTTGAGAATTCTATTAGACAATCCTAAAAAAGCTGAATTAGAGTTTTCTTAATTTTTTCTTTATTTTTTGTTCATTCATTTATGATTGTGCATGCATATGAAATTAAATCTATTGTTTTTTATTTTTCAAGTTAACGAGCATCTTATTGGAGGGTTTAAACACAACATTCATAAACAAGTCTTCGAAACGACGCCTGTTTACGCACAGTACGTTTTATTTTTTGTGTTATGTCATTGCAGTAATATCCGCTTTTCCTCATCACTAGATTTTGTCGTTTAGTCCGTAGAAGTGCTGTACTTGAATCAAAAGCACCCAGTCAGTTATTAAGGTGGGCAATACAATGTTAAGTGGTCTGCTGGAAAGATGTAAAAGTTCAATTTGTAAAAATATGTTTATTTCCGTTATAAATAGTTGTTTTTAAGTGGAAAATTCAATAAAAGGCAAATTATATAGTTGTTGTGACGTGTCTCCTGGTCCGAATTGTTTTCAAAACAAAAAGTGAGCATTGCGCAGCATGTGTATTTAATAAAAAATGAGAAAAACATTTTGATCATGAGCTTTTAGTGCTCCTGCTATTCATTTCAGCTGAGAGGCAAAGAAAGTACCGATAGTTTATTTTCAATCAGCATGCCGACAGAAAGAAGTTCTTAAATTCTAAACAGGAGTTTTTCGATGTCACGTAGGAAAAGTGAGATTGTCTCGAGGAATGGCGAAAAACATTCCCTGCATGCTAATCTTCTACATTCGGCAACCGTTGAAAATTACCACAAGACTGAAACCACACCCAAAACAATTTCACTACAGTCCTTCAAAATTGATGATCCGTGCCTGGTAATCAAATACACCAGAGAGAACAGTAATAAAACACTAAGCTAAATGAGAACCAGAGTTTAATGTCTTTTCATAAATTTAGAAGATCAATATAACCTAACAAGATTCTCCTCATGATACAAAAAGCGTAACCTATTATAATTTATGCGAAATATGTACTTTATTAATTATAACATTATACCAAGGAAAATTATTTTTCAATCCATCGTGGCTTGTAGACACTATTGATTTTAATGAGAACTGTCAGAATAACTAAAACTTACAAATTGGCAACTGATAAAACAATCCCACAATTTTTTAAAATTACAGATTTCACAGCTTTGTGTAACTCGAAATTCATTTGGAAGGCATGGTAGGGTATCTTGGGTCATGATTCAAACATAGGCTTTAGGCTTTGGAGAAATGAAGAAAAACTTTAGTGGTTATCTTGCTGGTGGAATTCACTTCCAATAAGAAAAATTGAAAGTGCAATCCGTGAATGGAAATAGCCATGGCAAGCCAATCAGTTCTAGGCAGCATTTGGGCCTAGTCGAATTTAGTTTATAACTTCACAACAAAACCAAATTCACTTTCGATCTGCTTATATGGATGTCCTCATTCATCGAAGGTATAATTGTATGATAATAAAAGCCACCATACCATTACGTATATATGCATACCTTGGTTTTGATTTAGAACATATTTTAAGACATGCCTTAATTGTTTTTTAGATTACGAAAGCGATCTTGGCTGTCCCTTTGCACTTGCGAAGTACAAAATAGAAGTTACAGAAAAAGAGACGAAATATCAAAAATTCTTCAAGTTTAACGGACTGACTGTAGGATACTTTGCAGATATTCATGTTTCTCCTGAGAATACTGTTGGTAATGAAACTTTTCATTTGTTATACTTACCTGTTTCTTCCATCTTGGAGAAAAATTGTTTTAGGAGGTGGATATGTTCTTGCGTGCATTCACTAGAGTACGGGTCAATAAACATGTTCCATTGAAGGTTTTAACCATATGTACAGACAGTTTTTTAAAGGACTTGCTCATCCCCCTTCTCTCCTTCCCTTGAAAACTCCCTTCTCTCAAAGTATGTTGAGATTTTTCATTGTTTTTGTTTATGAACGTTTATTGTTGATCCTATCCTGTATAGTATGAACAAACAAGCTTTCTAGTACATTCACCACTTCATTTCGTTCCAATTGTGTACCGAGGTGATGATGCCACAAAAATCTATTTCAAGAATTCTTCAGTTTTTCCTATATAATCCAAAAAGCATTATAAACTACCTCTTAATGTGCAAAATCAGTCGAATGTGTTACAAATTGGCTGAGATATGGCTTCATTAGCATAGGCTCTTTCCCCGCAACTTTACGAACCATCCCAAAATAACAGTAAACCATTGGCTAACCTTAAACTCTTCATTGGCTATATCACACCCTATTTAGAGAACATTTAACTTAATTTGTGTATTGAGAGCTATTTTATGATGTTCTTTCAGATTATGTGGTCAATAATGAAAAATTCCAAAAATAGATTTTTGATGAAGTCACAATACTTATACACAATACTTATCCGAACGCTGCCATAAAAAAGTCCCGTGATCTTCAAAATTTCAACAATTATATTTAAAAAAAACCATATTTCAAAAATCTTAAACAGCTAATAACCATCGTAAGCTTAATTTACTTTCTTAAAAATTTCAAAGTTTACTCATGTCAATTAAAGTTTAATTTTATCATCTTCATGGGCTGTAAGGACGTGGCCTGGCCTAGCGAATATTCAGGGTACCACTGTAATCAACAAAGCAAGGTTTCCAATTTCCAGAACAAAATTGTTCCCTGTTTTTTAAAAGTGGAGAATAACTTTATAATGCAGTGATTGCTTTATACTATAAAATTCCAGCGGTGTATGCGCTTTTTGCTCACGGAGGAGAGTACAGCGACGCTATGAAAATCTCTGGGATTATTGGAGGAAAGGTGCTCACCACGGTCTCACAGGTTTTGCAAAGAAGAAAAAGTAAGGTTAGTGTGAATCACATGCGATCTGTTTTTATTGTGTTGTATTTGTCATCGGGAATGCAAGCACAATGCTGACAATTGTTGATATACCATCGCCGGATTCTGTTATATAATACTGATTTTTATAGATTCAAAATCCAAGAATAAGAGCTTGCCGCGCAAAATGTTTATTGTGACTGCTTGCAATAATTATCATTTGATGATTCGAGTTAAGATGCATGCCTCTTTAAGGTTAAAGTCATAGACGTGCAACATGCTGAGATATTGTAAGAGGGGCTTTTGACTTTCTCTGGAGAAAAGCAAGATAAAATAAAGAGGCAAAGGAAAAATGAGAATTACGAGAAATGAAGGGGCAATGGTCCCTCAATACTTCTTTAATAGCAACTGTTGGTCCTTTTAATTTCAGCAGTTTATTTGAACTTCATTTATCAGGCACGGTGGAGCTGGGAAGCTGGGGCTGGGGCTGGGGCTGGGGCTGGGGGCTGGGGATGGCGGTACTGGGGGCTGGGTGGGCTGTAGCCTTTCCTCCCTTTTTGCTTAAGTGTAATATTAGGGTTTTGTCGTCAAATATAATGGTGGCAATCTATGTTAGGAGCCCCCCCCCCCACTTTTCTATAGCCCCTCACTCTTAAATGTGTTCCGGTGCCCCTGTTTATATCCATTATGTTCGTTTTGCACTCCCTCTGTGACCCTCTTCCCATCGTACATGTATATCAAGAATCAAATATATTTTGAACATAAATTATTTGATTTCTGGAATGCTAAATGGCCTTTCGCAGTAGTTTATTTCTACACAAGTAGCAAATCGTGGGGGGGTGATCATTTTTTCAAATAGCTTTAAAATGTTTTTTGGCTTTGAAAGTGACTTTTACAAAAGTGTGTTGGTATTTCAGGTGGCTCCAGCCTAAAGTTTATTCGTATCGAACATTTAGTAAATTTTTCATTGATCCATTACATATTTTTTTCTACAGTACCAAGCACCACAGAATATGGAAGCTTATAAGGGTACATATAAGCTGGCAAGTTACTGGCCAATGATATCCAAAAATGTCGTTATTCGGGAAATTGATGGCAGGTTGAATCTTCAAGTGGAATGGTTAAGCACTGATCTTACGTATGTCAGCCCTTGGACGTTGAAATCGGTACCTCCTGGAGATAGGAGATATTGCAAAGATAGCTATACAATCACTGGGCTTATGAACAATATATTCTACTTTACAGCACCTCCAAAAGGATCGAATAAAAGTCCTGGTTTCTATGTACCTTCTTACAGTTCGTTTGGATATGCTTCGTTTTCCAGGGTGTGATGACGTCATCGAGACCACTTTTTAATATTAAATGCTGCTCTAGTAAACCTGCATGGTATGAGAACATAATGTTGATCAGAATTATCATGTGGTATCTGAAAGTTTGATATGGACGGGAGAATGAGAAGACATCAAGGACCAACTCAGTGAGCGTGGCTTTGAAAAGCTGATGCCTTTAAATGTATTGACTTTTGTTTCACCTCGCCACCTGTAACACACTGCCACTGAATCCAAGGAACGCAGAGTATGTTTCAGACTGAGGGGGCGAAAACTTTTCGAGGGGGGAGCTAAATATGCTAAAAACCAAGAGTAGGGTGAATTTTTGTATTGCTTTAAGTATATTTAGGAAAAATTTTGGTGGGCTAGAGCCCCCGTAGACCCCCTTCCAAATTCCGCGGTCCCTGACTGAATCATTCAACATAGGTATAGATATAGAGCTTCGAGGCTTTTTTTAGATAATTGGATCCAACCAACATAAGTAGTTTTGCCCACCAACAAGCTAGCCGGAAAATTTGGGATTCCCAGGTGTTTGCAGTACCTTTGAAATGTTTGCGGTAAAAACCATTTAATTTCAGCAACAGTTTAAAGCTAATATCTCTCGATCTCAGGAAGAAAAGTCAGAGCAACAATGATAAATTTTGATTTCACGCTTATTCACTGTACAAACCAGAGATTTATACTTGAAAAATTTCAACTTTCTTATATGTATTCCATATTCTTATAACTAGATGTGAATTTTCATCAGGATTTTTCCTTGTTACGTCTACAGATAACTGTAATTATGTTCTGTTGCTTGTTAGTTTTGCAAATGAAAGGGGCATTTACTTTTAAGGGGTACCAAGGCTCCCAAGTTTTCTCGACCAGTTTCCGAATGAAGAACTGTTTAGGACGTGAAGATCTCAACCAGACAAATAGATCAGCCATGATGCCCCTTTGAAAGTTATAAAAGAGGAAGTATTTTTTGCAAAATGACGTATTCGTTTATCATTATGTATATGTTTTCGAATTTTATTTTAATGCCAACGTCTGTTTTGGACACGTTTATATTTTATTGCTGCACATTCTTCGGAATAGTAACCTACCAATGTACAAGAAAAGAATTTAAACCTATTGCTTGTTGTTCTTCTTGAATTATATTCCTCAAAAAAATCTAAAATGAAAACCAAATTTCTTGGTTTTTATGCTTTCGATGAAATAGTTTAGGCCCTTGCTTGACTTTTTAGAGCTGTAGAAGTAGAAGAATGGATTTAAAGTAGATTTGAAACTCTGCTGGTAGAGAGCAAGTACGGGTTGATGACTTGCTTAATTGAATTAAAGAATACCTTTAAAGATCCGAGGAAAGAATTGGAAATTTAACTAAGCTATGCTCGCCAAGTAGTATGACTCAAAAAGTAAATTTTCCAAGACCCAGTAGTTTTGAAATTTCTGCTGTGATCTGCTGTGATTGAATTTTCTTGATTAGCAATCAGAATCGAAAGAATTGTGATAATTTTAGGGTCGTTGGCTAAAGACAGATCTAAATCTTCATATTGGAGCCTTATTAGATATAAATTTATGATCCTTATGAAAGGCCTGTGTTTTCAACGAATGAGGTAAAATCTTTTGCATCAAGACCAGCAGAGCAACTTTTTCAACATACACGCTTTCTCGTCTGCAGGGATGCATGCTTTCATCAACTCTTTTAACATATATGCAGAAAATTTTATGGCGAGAAGCTATTGTTGAGAGCAGCTGATGAAGGGTAATGGGTATTCAATGGACATGAAATAACTTGAGATATGGACTGATGTAGTTCTATTGCAGACGTCAAAACTGTATTTAAGAACGTCCGTATAGGTTATGTAGGAGCTTAGCGAAAAAGATGAATTTGAAAATATATCTTGCCGAGATATCAAAGAAACTAAGATTAATTAGAAACTTGTAAACAAAGTAGAAATCAAGAAGCGCTACAGTGTTGTATCATGTGTTGTAGGTTGCTGAATAAAGCTTGAAAAATAGCAAATTAAAGCGACTTATGATATGAAGCAAGTAAATATAGCAACATTTTAGCCATAGGAAGCACCATAGTTTCAAAGAAAGCATACACGAACAGCATCAAAGACTACAATCCTTGCCAAAATTGTTGGAACACTTGCGCAAAGCTGAAGCTTTTTTTGAAACATCTCCCCTACCCCCCATTACAATGTTGTTCAATTAGGCTGTTTTGATCCTGAAGGTAAAAATTTCTTCACTGAAAGCTGTATGAAGGTATTGAGATAATAAATCAACATTGTATGGGGGGAGGGAGTTGAAATTTTTGAAGCGGCAGTGATATTTGGGTAGGGTAGTTTTAGACTTGCTTTGTTTATTTGCATGCTGCAATTGGAAGGCGTTCCAGTTATTTTTGACAAAGAATGGAAAAGAGGTGGCAGAAAGGTGAAAAGTGGCAAAAAGAATAGCAAAAGAATAAAAAATATCGTCAGGCCTATTGGAAATGAGAGTTTCGTGTTTAGAAAGAATTCAAACTGCATTTTTTGGGACTGCTTGGTGTCTATTCATGGCACGCCGTAGTGGACAGAAGGTTATTGAGAAAAAATTTGTACAGGTTGAGCTTCATGTCTGATGTCTGAAGTATTGTATTTCGTGTCCGGGATTCGAATTTGTTGTTCGAGATTTAAATTTGTTGGTCAAGATTTGTATTTAGTGTCCGAGATCTAAATTTGTTGTCCGAGATTTAAATTTGTTGGTCAAGATTTGTATTTAGTGTCCGAGATCTAAATTTGTTGTCCGAGATTTAAATTTGTTGGTCGAGATTTGTATTTAGTGTCCGAGGTCTAAATTTGTTGTCCGAGATTTAAATTTGTTGCTCGAGATTTGTATTTAGTGTCCGAGATCTAAATTTGTTGTCCGAGATTTAAATTTGTTGCTCGAGATTTGTATTTAGTGTCCGAGATCTAAATTTTTTGTCCGAGATTTAAATTTGTTGCTCGAGATTTGTATTTAGAGTCTGAGATCTAAATTTTTTGTCCGAGATTTAAATTTGTTGTCCATTATAATGCATTTTGTCGTATAATTCATCGTTGTTATCTACATAGGAATGCAGATGTAGCGTGAGCCCCTTCTTTGGCACATAAAAACATTCAAAAGTGATGACGGTGCCAAATCTATTTTTAGAAGTTTTGAATTTGAGCTGCGTATCCTGAATTAGAACGTATTCGGTACCCCTTCATGTGCAAAAACATAGCTCCTGACTTATGACCCTATTTCCATAAACCCTTTCCCTATTTTTACAGTTATCTTGGTCTTGACTCCGAGGTCTAAGGGCCAGGCAAAACCAAAAGAAATCCATTAACAAACTCAGATCTTTTATTTGCGAATTCTCAGACAATTTCCGACAGATTTTTAGTGGTTTTTCTCAGCTTTTTCTATGCTAGGCCTCCATAATGTACTGCAGATATTACTTTGTAAAGGCAATGCAATGAATTAAGACAATTAAAAATATGGGGTCCTTATACGGATGCAGTCGTAGTTTTTTTTATTGAGGTTGAAAGTGTTAAGTGCCTTTTTTCTTTGAAAATTAGCATGATCACCATGTTCCGTCGCATTTACTCCTATAAAGTACATTATAAACCTCTTCTAAGAATTCTTTTACAGCGACTGTTTCAAGGACCGAGGAGCATATTACGGATTGAGGGGGGCAAACATCCTGAACACTAAGAGCAAGACGATATTTTGTTTGGTTTTAAGTACATTTGGAAATTGTTTTAGGGAATTAACTAAGCCCCCACGCTTTCGCAGACACTGCTTCTTTTGTTACTAACCTGTTTGCAGCGTTTAATTCGTTATTCCGTACGGCTCTGGTTTAAGAACAAATCAAACCACTTCTGCAGATGACAGCATACTGTATTAAAAACATTGGAACTAATCATCTTAGACAAACAATACAACTTTATATTTTGGAAGTTCAGCAGAGGCAAAAAGCTTTTAAGAGCGTAATTTTTCATTTCATTTTACAAATCATAAGCTTGAAATTAAAGTGAACCGCTTAGACATCACAAACTTTAGTCAATAAAATTTCATCTCCAAAGCTCCCACACAGCAGGAGAAAAAAGAGTCAATTCCCTTGAAACCACGTTTTATCATTGAAGTCGTGTTCTTGCATTCACGTACCGCTCCAGATCCCGGAGGCGTTTCAATAACAATGAGTCTTCAAGTCGAAGTCGAGCACCTTTGCTATCGGTTTCGTATCCTAGAAGCAAAATGAAAAGCAAAGTTAGCCTAGCAGAGTTGATTGCATCAAAACAGGACAAAATTTGGCAAGACCAATTAAGGAGCATTTGAGTATGTATTGAATAACTTCTCATAATCAATGAAATGTCACGATGAAAAATATGAATAAGGCTCATTTTAAAGAAAATATTTGGCTTAAGTGTTATGAAGCCAACCAAACCCAATAGGATTTTCAGCCTGAGAAATAGACGAAAGTTTTGAGAAACTATAGATACACCTGGGGTTTTCGGCGAGACATGCATTTGATATAGGCCTGGGATTCCAAGTTGGTCGCCAATTACAGCTAAATTTTTGGCTAAACCTTAAAAGAAGCAACTCATCCGCAATGTAAGCATGCTTCTTGATGTCTAGCAGTGAGATGCACTTCTAAAAACAGTCACCTAGTATCAAGACCAATTTACAGGTGACCAGAAACCTTAAGTTGGCTATTTATGTAATCAGTGTCGAGCAAACAAATTTACAAATGCTATTAATATTACAACCAATTCTGTCTCTCACGTCGCTGCCAATTAAAGAAAGGTGCAAAATTAAGAAATTTTCGAGTAAGACTTGTCAAATTTAAGGCAAGTAACAAAATAAGGATGCAAAGGAATAGAAAGTTGTGTCTAAAGATTCTATATTACTCATTTGAACACAGAAACAACTGAGTAGCGACAGCTAACAAGACTATGACGTCAAAACGTTTAAGTTGCCGATTTTCCTTGGACAAGTAACCAAGAATCACACACTCGTCGTAAACCTTGACAGTCTAATGGTCTTTAGTTGTAAACATAATTCAATATTTTCATATACATTGCTAAAACATATTTAAGATAGAGGGTTCCTATTTTTTCCCTATTCCTCGTATTTAATGTTAATCTTTGTAATCCCTATTTGACTTAAAGGGCAGTTTTCAAAAGCTTACAGCAGAAAATTGAAGAATACTGCACTTTAAGGATCAAGTGGATATTCAGGGCTCTCACAAAACAATCTTACTCGCTTTGAGTTGTCATTGTTGACAGGCTGTAAGTTGGCTTTTGGTGCAATTGCCACAACTCTTATGGTGCCTAAAGTCAATGAGTCTTTGTGAACAGAATTTTCTTGCTTTTTACTTTGGGTGTAGGGGCTTGTTGCATTAGCTGGGATTGTAGATGCGAGTAGATGTTGCTACAAAGAAGTGTCAAGAGTGTCATGGAACAGGCCAACGGTACTCTGGCTCTGTCTGAAAGAGGCTGGTAAAAGATGGAAGAAAGTTTCCAAAAATCGAAATTTTTTATTCCCTTGCGTTGGAATTTTTTTCGATTGAATTGCTGAATTATGTTCCGTCGCATACAGCAAAACCTCTCGTTTATTTTCCTTCGGGTCAATGTTTGTTTTCGCAAAAAAAACAAGATTGCAATTCATGGCGACGAAAAATCGCCAGTGTTCGCTAGGCTTAAAAAACAACAACAAATTAAGAAAAACGTCTGAATCAAAAATGTCAAGCAGATCACGATGAAAACAAATGCACTGCTCTTTGTGAATTGTTCATGAAGCGTTGTCTTGACGTTGCAATTCTCACAGAATGCAGCATATTTCAGGTGCTGTGGGTAAATTTGTGTAGCTAATGGTTACGGAAACCGCAAATAGAATCTACAAGGGATGACACCCTCGCAAAAGCGTCGGCTCTAACAATGTCTTGAATTCAAGACAGCCCAGTTCATAGTTAATATTAAATGGTTGTAGGCGGATCGATTGTCAGGGTCATTTTTGCATTGACTTTGTTCTATTGCAACTTGGTTTCGCTAATTCTGCACATATTTAAGGTCTTCATATTGCAAGACGGCAGTAAAGGACTAAAGAAACTGCCTTTGTTGATTATCATGCATAAATAAGGAATTTGGGTTTTAACCAATTTGTGATCGCCTCAAGATATTACGTAATACCAGATTAACATTGGCAATTTTACGTCGTTGCTTATTTTGCAAGTTAAAACAGTAATCAACATTTGCGTATCCCCGGGCTTCTGTATTGTAAAAAGGTTTTCAAGCATGCTAGCATTGCTAATTAGAACCTATCTGTGACTCCTTCCTTGATAGTAATTTACTCAAATTCAAAACATGTACAATATTCAAAAATTGTTTGCTGTCTCTTGTAGTTATGTAATAATAGAGCAGTTATGTAAAAAAATTTACCTTTCACTACTCTGTATCAAGAAAACAACTATTATACAGTATTATACACCTTTATGTGTATGTGTTTATGTGTATGGACAATATATAAAAGATAATTCTTTACTTAATCTTATCTTTCGGGACAGAAAAACTACACTGGTATGGGAAACGAGCCCGCAAACTTTCTGCAGTATTTCAGCAACAGTTGTTTTGGCTTTTTTCATCATTTTTGATCTGCCAGGCAGTGAATTTGTTATATATTTCGTATATGACTAGCCACGCGGCTTTTTTTGTATCATCGGTATAATGATTGCTATGCAGCACACCTCCTAGATTGTCATTCACAGTAACATCGAAGGTTGAAGTGATTTACAGTGTCAACATTCATCCTTACTCGAATCACTAAATAGTGTATTTTCTCTTGAAAACGTAACACAGGCATCGTTTTAAGCATCGTTTATGGTTCAATGTTGACGGGTCTGTCATCCGATAGCCTCTCTATTCTACATGTGTATTTTCTTTAGAATCATTTTTTCTGCTCAAAATACCATCTTCTGTTATTTAAGAAATAAAATAAAGGACAAGCTCTTTTGGATTAAGATTATAAGATGTACCTCTTGACTATTTATAGCTAGTTTCATGTTTTGATGTTCTCCCTATCTTGCAGACAGAATACAAAACAAAAGTTAAAGGTATCCTTCCAACTATCAAAATAACAAACTCTTCTAACATTAACCCCTTGTAAATATTTTGTACGCTGATGTAAGAAAAATAGAAAGTCAAAACAAACTTTTTTGGAGCTTCTACTGATGAATTATGGAGGGACCGCGCGTATCCAGTGACCAACTTTGGCATCTAGATAACTGTGAAATATCGACTTTTCTTCTCAAGTAATCTTTTTTTTCTCTTGTAACCCTTCTATTTTTATGCTTGTCTTCTATTTGTACGTCTTTACAAGTTAACATCGTTTACACATTTCTCTATGTTTTAGTCATGGAGTGATTAGGGTCTTCTGCTCCTTTTGGTATTGTTCTAGTTATGTTAGTAGAGTATTTCGTAGTTGTTGTCTCTAGTAATTTCGTTCATGTGAATTTTTATATTGAGCTTGAAAAATGTTAAAAACTATCGCTTAAAATTGATCAATATGGACAACATTGTTCTTCATTAAAACTTCATTCCTAAACCCATTGTTTTTTTTCAACGGGATTTCTTTAGAGAAAAAGAAGCCCGTGCTCATAGAGATTAATCAAAAAGAGAATTCTTGCTGTTGCTTCAAAAAACTGAATACAGCGACCAAAGTTATTTCATGACATTGTCATTTGAGATTTTACCGACGTTAATAAGTTAGTTACCAAATCGTATAGTAGCTAATGTAGAATCTTCATTTGCGAGACTTTATGTTCAATGGTCAACCTTAACAGATGCAATTTCCCAGAGTCAAATAAACAGTTACGTCATACCTGGTCCGCTTGCTCAAATGTTTTCTTTCGACGCTTATATAAATATTTCATTATTTCTGACTGTAAATACCGTTTGGTTTCGTTAAGACTATTGCCGTTGTCCTTTTGTGATCATGGAACAAAAGACTTTGCATTTGCTAGAATTTTACAACTCATCATTTGCCTATCATTTATTCATATCGTGTTCTTTTTATCAGTGTTTACAGGCCCATTCTTACTTTCCTCGCGTACAGTACTTCATCATAAAACTCATCGGCAAGTAACTTTCGTCAAAATATTTTTACTGGAAATGAATTTTTGCTGGTCTCCTTACTTAATTATTTTCTTTAACGTGAACTTTTTGAAGTATCAAATGGAATTGCAATCACCAAAATCTGACTTAAGAAAAATCAAATTGTTGACACTTTACGAAAAAGCATTGACGGAAAGATTGTTTGCCATTTTCCGTTTTTCTTCTATAAAACAGGAAAACCCGCAAATCTAAGTAATGTAAATAACAAGTAAATAACAGCCAAAGAGAAGCGTAATTTGAAGTAGAAGTTAACCGCGCTCACGAATCGTGTTATATAACAATAGATAGCCTCATATTTTGAAATTTTTAGGTGTTACAGATTGTTGTTACAACTTATCTGATCAAAAACATAGTTTCTCTTTATGTTGAATTTTGCAACATACTTAATGTAAAGATATAAAAACATGCGTCGAAAAAAGTTCTCATAAAAGAATATTCTAATGCGCTTTTTGAATGGTTACAAAAAAGACAAAATTTTAATAGCGAAAATGCCTTCAGGAGAAGAGAAAACAGCATATTAAGGAAATTCTTCTGCATTTATTCTTCAGCTGTGTAAAGAAATTAAGTGATTGCTTTGAGTTTGATAGTGAGCAAACTGCTTTCGGCTAAGCTTATTGAGCCAAGGTAAGAAAACATAGGATTTAAAGCAAGAAATATATTAAGCGCAACCAAAGAGAACATGCAAATGCGTAGTTTAGAAGCAAAGAAATATCATAAAGTAGACAATTATAAGAATGTAAACAGCAAAGAGGTATTTGCGATGAAAATTGTATCAAATTATCACCTCTGGTGAGTCTTCTTTTTGCCGCTCTAAAGGATCGAATGTCTTGGCTTAGACAGCCCCGCCATCTCTTGCTTTTGCATTTGCCCCTTAGAAAGCCATCAGTCTTGGTTTTGGAGCATTCAGATAGCAGTAGCATGATCATAACACAGGTGGATGTCAGGAGTACTAGCTTCATCTTGTAGTTGGTTACTTGTGCGCACACGCTCGTCTTTCCACTTCTTCTAAGATCTTCAATTCAGATCTACTTTTATAGAGAGCTCCAATGACTAGCTTAGTATGCTATTGGCGGGAACAGTTGGTGGCAACTGATTTCTTTGACAGCAAACCGCACCTACATTTTCGGGATCGATCAATTGTTCTCTGTTCATTAAACACGTTAATTCATTTCCAACACATGTTTTTTCAAAAATCGCACAAAAACTCAACTTTTTAAAGTCCAAAAATACAGTGAATTAACGACATGTCACAATGTCCACGATAGGAAATGAGAGTATGAAGGAAAGCATGCGAAACTCTTTCCTGCGTGAAGAAATCATATATCAGATCATCTTCTTTTCATTTTAACAATCACCTGCCCAGTTTTTTTGCTGTCGAACTGTCTTGGAACTTCTTCCAAAAAACGTAGGGTATGATGCGATTATGGAGAAACCTGATTTGATGTATTGATTATTCCCGTACTCAGTGCCTATTTTAAAGAACATCTCCTTGATCACAGAAAAATAAACGAAGATGTATGATTGGAAACAGAACGAATTATTTTGTTCACGGTGTTCTTTTTGCAGTTAATAAACTGCGTTAGCCAATTTTTGTAATTGCTTCATGTTATTCTGAACTAGTGTTTTACCACTATTGTAACCATCTTCAAACCATCATTCTTTAGAATCATAGTTTAGTACTAGAAAAGGCATTGCCATATTGATTCCTTTTCCTACTATTTGCATGCAGTATTGACTAGATTCTCATTATTTGACTGGTGAAAAATTATGTTAACAAAAGTCAAGTACAAAAAGCATATTCTTCACAAACTTTGTAACGTCTACTGTTTTATCGTCTGCTACAGTGTGATTTCAGGTTTCTGTGGAAACATCCAGTTATCAAAAATAGCTGCTTAAGTGCAAAAGTACATCGACGTTCATCCTTCACTGTTCATCTAATGCTGGAAATTATTTTGGGCGTAACGGTAACGAATAAAGATCCTAGCTAACTCTTAAAGCAGTATTTCGGAAAAGACCTTACCTTTGTGTATTTTTTTGCATTGCTCTTCTAAGTATTTATAAACTTTTGGCTAGAGTGGTCCGTGCTTATCTAAGACACGAAGCCATTTAAACAATTCTTGTCTCAATGTGGTGACAAATATGCAGTTATTTTTCCTCTTACCATTTGGCTACAGCCTATTGCTAAGATGCCTGAAAAAATTGCAAAACCTTCCAATTTATATAATTTTAGATCTTGTTTTCTTCGATCTTGCTGATAGAGCCTGTTTCACCAGTAATTATAAGTTCGTTCGCATATCAAGAACAGTTATTCTGCCTACATGATTATGCAAGATAATCTTTCCAGCTGTGTTAAGTTGCTCATTGAAAGCTTTAGCGAAGACACTATGTGTTTTCATGCTTCTATACCTGAAGCGAATTTTATGTTGCTGATTAATTGAAAGAGCAGTGTCACTGCTATAGAAGAAGGAATATGGAAAAGACGTATTTATTGTCCGCAAAATGTGCTATGTTCCACTCTAATTCTAATTCTAAAAATAGACAAAAAGTTAATGGGGCTAGAAATTGGTGCTTCACCAAGTGTAAGGCTGATACATAAGAGAATGACCTGTTACATCACTGGCCTCCCTTGACCCGCCCTTCACTCCATTGTGGCATTAAAAAAACTACCTAGATACTCGTGAAATTTGTAAATGTTGTTAATTTGAATTTCAAGCTACTGTCACTGCATTTTTCGCATTATTTCTAATCATTTCTCTTGTTAAGGCGAGCAAATTTTACAGTATGCTCCGGTACAAGTGAAGGGACAAAGTAAAGATAAACAGATAAACTGCTATGCATGACACTGAGATGCATGACAAAGCTGTCAAAGAAAGAAAAGTTAAAGTCATTGGCAAGGAAAACGTTTTATTTTTAACTGGAATATTGTTACACGTCTACAGGATAGGTTTAAATACGGTCTAATGGCATTTAGTTTTAGATTGAAGGTAACAGCATGCAATCAAAATTGAAAATTTGTAAAATTTGCCTGCCTCTGATAATATAAGAAACTTTACTTGTGATTTTATTGAAATGTCATTTATGCATATTGTCACAACCTATCCTTGAGATGTGACAAAAATTTGAGTTGGTTGTTCCCCAGTAAAGGTCCAGTGACGTGAAATACTAGAGTGACTTTATAATCAAAAACAAATTTTACCGTTCTAGCTGGAATAGCTTCATTTGAAAATGTTGCAACTGACATTTTCATCAATCTTCTGACACTATGTTTTAAGAGAAACGGCACACCTCTGACATAACTTCAGAAATTCCCACCTTTAGAGCTCATTACTTGAAAACGTCTTTTGAAATTTCGCTCGGCCAAGTGGGAGAAACGTCACTTGCGTGTGACACAGCTGAGTTTTTATCATTCATGTTTGCAAAATACATGCTTTGCGGAGTCTACGTAGTATTTTGATTGTCGCAGATTTGGGAAATTGAACTTAAAACAGCATGAATTTCTTGTCCTTGTTCCCAGACTCCTACCTTCAAACTTGAACTTTTCGTTTGTTAAAAATGTAGTCCTTCGTGGTGGCATCTAAGTATACTCGGTGGGAAAAGTATGCTTTGGTCCGTATCTTGTTTACAAGAACACCCTCCCCCCTGAAGAAACATTAGCATGCTCCAAAGAAAAAGCCAAAATAATTTTTATTTTAACCAGAAGTAGATATGAAGCTAGAAGACTGACCATTTTGAGTAAAAGTTGCTTTTTTATCTCATTGTTGTTTTGCTCAATCACATCTAATCTGTGACACATGCCCTTTTCTTAATGGTGAGAAAGCGAAAAGGAGACAAGCGACCAACAAGAAGGGCAAAAAACACATGCAAGTCATGCAGATGGCTTAAAAAGCACATGTAAGTCAACACATGAAAGCAGGGGCGTACTAAAACCCCAAATATGGCGGGGGGGGGGGTTAAAATTTTTTGCTTGAATTTTTCCGTCTTCCATGGATTGCTCAAAAGTGTTATTAATAGGGATTTGAGTGAAAAACATAAGATAGTAATGTAAAATAATATAAATTTCAGCATACTATTTGTTCACTGTCTGAAGTTTATGCTCTGAGGAGTGTAAGACGAAAAGTGCTTTAGTATGTTATGTTTTACCCTGAGTACCGGCTCACTCTATACATCGTTTCGCTTTTTCGAGCTTTTTCAAAGAATTCTATCAAAAAAGTAAAAAGTTCAAACGAACAGTTTTAATTAGTAATTATATTTTAAAAATACTCAGTAATACAGGATCACTAGTGAATGCTTAGCTCTCTCGAGTGAAGAAATTATAGATATTAAGAAGAAGAAGAAGAAGTAGCAACTAAAAAAGACGTGTCCCACCACCATAACCTCCTTTTTTGGAGAACAAACGCACAAAGATTTTACAAAAAGAATAGTGCCCGTGGAGGGGGAGAGGGGGGGATCAGCCTCCCTTGTTAGAATTAAGACTTTTGGGGACTCTTTTCTTCCTTAACAAACCAGTATATGTCTAGGTTGGACAAATTCCTTACTTGGCAACAAGGTATTATTTTTCTCGTGACAGGAAATCATAGATAAAACTTTTTTCTCACATGAAATTTTCAACTATGAATTAGCAGTTAAACAATTTTATACACTTCACGCAAGTTAGGTAGTTTGGAAGGAATATAAATGCCCACAAGAAAATAGTCTCATTACAACAAAACTATTTTTAACACATTTTTATTATGCTAGGGAAACTGAAGAGGACCAGCTTCCGTAACAAAAAGTAGCAAATGTTTTCTTATTGGTATGTGTGTTTGAGGTGCTTTTGCGTGCACCTCTGGTCCTGTTCTTTTTGTAGCTCTAAACCCATGGGTGAACGAAATTGTTTTCATTTTCCACATTTCAGAAATGATGCTCAATGCTTCCCAATTTGTTTCCTTTGTTATGAAATACTGTTTAGTTTTGTTATGAAATACTATTTAGACCCTCAACTAGAAAACAAACTAGTGATTGTAAAACAATTTCTACCCTGACTCCATATTCTAGCAGTTGCCCTCTCTTCTCAACAGGAAGGAAAAGAATTTCTGTTAGATATTATCCCCTCCTCTGTGATTTAAATAGATTTTTCTTCTGCACTTTTCTGCATCAGTTCAATTCACAGTCCTCCTATCATCCATACGAAAGCAACCGCTGTTACGTGTTGTTTCATACATCCCACTAATTGGGCAACTTTTATTCAATTGTTTTGCCATGTGACAAACATGCCTTTTTCCGAGTTGCTTCTTGACAAGAAAACCGGCTTTAACTTTGTACCTGCTGTTTGCACTTCATTTTGCCAAACATGTTCCAATTTCCAGCCACTCTGACTTAAAACAAAGATGGGCCTAACAGGCTATACAGAAAGAAAAAATTTTAAATATGATGTATATTTTAAAAATTTCCTGCTTGCAACTCAATCACAACACCACAGATTCATCTTTTCTATACATAACTGTAGCTTTTGGAATGAACAATTCGTCAAATCGCTTCATTTGTCTTTGTGCCTTATGCTTGATTTAAACAGCGTAATTTTTATTGCCTTTTCGAGATATTCCAGCCAAAGATTCTGGATGATTTTCCCAGAAAATTTTTCCCGAAGATTGCGGTCACAAGATGTCTTTGAAAAACTGACACTTTGCTTGGCAATGTGAATAGTTTGAGTGATCTTATATACACATATAAGTAACAAAGACGCAAGTTTTCAGGGTGTGACCATAGGTGTAGTCTTTCATGTGGGTTTTAGATATTCCCTAGAGCAATGCCCCGTTCCTTACTTTTTAAGACGACAACCCTAAAAATGAATGCGTTAGTTGTACTTGACGAACTACTTCAAGCCGAAATGTAATGAAGAGTAGACTTGATCCCTCGATTTGTTGAATTTTGGCGAATGTTGCAGTTTGGTTGAAATTACAAAGATGATTTTTGATGGATCTCAAGTCATCGTACCCTGGGTGCCAGAGCCTCAGAGAGTCAAAGGATGAAGAACGGGGAAAGGAATTGCGAAGGAGAATGGTCCCCGTTGTTCATCCTTTGACTCTCTGAGGCTCTGGTACCCAGGGTAAAGTCATCGAAACCTCAATAAGTCGAATAAAGTGGGGTCTAATTTCCACAAAAGCAAGCAATTTGCCGACGAAAGACATAATTTTGCCGACAAATCCGACAATTTGGCAAAACCTGGGGGCGGTTGCCCCCCACACCCCCGCGATTTCCGCCACTGAGGGGAAGAGATGAAAGTTTTATCAGAATTAACAGCCAGCCAGGCAACAAGCTCGGCGAGAAACGAGGAAATATTTTAGAAATGCAGTAGGCCAATACCCTTACTTGCATGTCCTGTATAGGAAAGCACATTCCGTTCCTTGACCTGACATGATGTTCTTTTAGAATTTGAATGGACCAAATTCATACCCCTACCACAGGCGATTTCCATGGGCACCCTTTCTAATAAACCAGTTAAAACTAATGAATTCTCATAAACTTGTCATAAACATAAACTACACTCTTTTTTTATAAAACAATTTCATAAGAACACGAGCCTCAAAATGGGTCAAAATTTAAGAACAAATTAAGAACAAGCTGAGGCTGAGCTACTGTAAAATGAAATTTGAACAACGTTTTATCTCAAAAATGAGGATTTTCAGCCATGTGTGGGTGCTTTTTCGGTGAATATTAAAACATGGCGGCAAATTAAGTTTGTCTCTACGCACTTTGTTGGCAAAAGAGGCCTGAACACCTCCCTAGAACGAAAAGCTAGAAATCGCACTGCTTATACCCCATACATTTAAGAACAAATTAAGAACAATCCAGCCTCAGATTTTCGGAAAAACTAAGAACAATCAGCCTGAACTCAAATTTACTGGTTCTTATAAAAAAAGTGTAGGCTATATTATTCAGCAATACGATAATTTTCAAATGAATTTGGAGGTCAATATAACATGGCTTAAGAGTTTTCAAATAAAGTTTCAAGTCCAGGACCTTTTTGACAAAATTCAACCTTTTTTGTTGTTGAAAGGGGATAATCTTTGGTGACCATAGTACTAACAAACTAACAAACACTTTCGTATATCTTTCACTGCCCTGCGGTGGAGTAGGATCCTGCCTATCCTAACAATGAATTTTTCAGATGCCATTTCATGACCAACTACCGCGTTTAGTCATAAAAGAAAGCTGAAAAAAATTGGCGAAAAGTTTTTAAAAGTAATTGATCAGGCGATATAAAGAAAGGATATTGATGGATGGTTATTAGGCTGTTTCGTTCATCCATTAGCCTGCACACCAAAGAAATGATAAAGGTAAGGTTAGGACAACGAGTTGAAACTTTGGGGTTAAAAATGGTTTAAACTAAACTTAGGCCACTTGAAAAAGGGACATCGAAGTGGAAATTTCAAGACGAAACTGTTTCCCCAAAACTTTGTTTGTGATATTTTAGCTAATGAACAATTTTTAAGAACACAGTGAACAAAAGCCTAGCTACTGGTTTATCGTTCGCATAGTTTAGTTTTGCAACAATATCGATATCATTCATAACAAGCTTATCTAAAAACCTTCGGCACCGCTCATCTTCAGTATTTGTGCCACCAGCACCCGAGTGAGAATATTGACCTACAGCATGCCTACAGTGTATACTGACTGGCAAATGGCAACAAAGCCGTTTTTCTATAACAAATAATATACGATAAAAATAGCATTTTGGTAGTGATGAGTCCAATTATGAAGTCTGGACGGTTTACAATATTTTTAGAATCTTAATTCTTCGTTAATCAACCTTAATGAATCAACAGAAATTGTACTTTAACGGGCACAGTGGTAATGTCTAATCATTGTCTGAAGTTCCAAGTCACATGGCAAAATATAATTGGTTCTCTAATTATTACGTTTTTAGACACAAGTTAAAAATAGATAACCAAAATTAAACCACCAGTTATTATCATTAGAAAATATGACCCAATAGATGTCTTTTTGCACCAGGAAGTCCTTTAATTGGCACAAATTTGCAGTAATTACTGATAAGATAAGATTTACTTGTTGGATGAAATTCATGGTTGAAGCAAGTTTAAAGCTCTAGTTGGAGGCTTTTACTTGGATTAATCATTCTGTAGACATGTAAAAACTTGGAGTTGGAATGTTTTGTGGATGGTGTTATTGTAAAAGTGTGACAATTGAGTAAAGTGCGACAAAAGTACCGTGAGTCTCTTGCACTTATCAACTTATTTTTTCACATGTATTCCCAGTTTCTGTAACTTTAGAAAGTTTTTTTTGTGAAAATTGTTTTGATAATCCTTGAGATAAACATATTTACAAGTATGATTGATGTTCCCTGCAAACTTATTTCACAAAAATTGGGTGCAGCCATTGCTTTTGTATTGAAACTTTGTTTTTGGTCACTTTTTCTCTTGAGCATGATTTTATGCAAGTAACCTCAATGAAATTGGTTATTTGTTAAAACTCTGAAGCCTTCTTTTAAGGTTCCCGTTAGTCATGGGACGGTTCTTTGTTCACATTACAGAGAGACGTAGCACGAGTCCAATAGCCTATTGTTTGGTTTCCGTAAATGAGAAAAGAAATTGTTTGGTGGTCAGTGACATTTCTTTAAAAGGGATGTAATTAATGCTAATTTTTATAAATGCAATTTCGGGGAGTTTAGAGATTCACAATGAGCGTGAAGAAATTATGCATGCATTGTTTTTGGAAAGGTATTGGATGATATGTTTTTGTTTGGAGTTCACCTGTGAATGCAAATGCCTATGAATGCAAATGCGTTCCATTACATTATCCTTTAAGAAGGTGATAGGTGTGGCATGATATTTGTCCAAAGGGAGTTAACCAGCTTCCAATGGAAGTTGGTTGAAGTTGTTTACGGTCAATGTTTTCATTCTTGGTAACGCTGCTCCAAGCTTCATTTTTTGGCTGTTCTTCCCTGCAATGTGACTTTGCAGTTGTTTTGCTTTCTTCGCTTGGCCTTATTGGCAGTTGCAAATAAAAGTATTGTCATCAAGCACAAAACACGACAAGGCGTCAAAGCAGAAAATTGTAGTTATGTTATTACTGATGAAGGGTGTTTGTAATTTTGTATGACACTCATTACAAATTAGTTGATGATGGAACAGAGAAAGTGAAACAGGTAAACTTTCATGACAAAACTTTTTTATCAAGAGGCTGGCCAACACCTTGACTTTCTTAAAAGCAAATGACAGCTGATAATGTTTTTGCAGTTAATATTTTTTTTTCATTCATTCGCAAAAGTTTTATATGTTGATAGTACTGGTAATGTAAAATTTTAGAGAAAGAGATTGATAGGAAAATAATTCAGTATCATGTTGAAGAAACTGTAGAACTAATTGGTAGTCACAATAGAGATAACCCAGAGTCTGCCAAAGACTTTCAGTGATAACCTTTTTAAACATTTGGTTATTTTGTTGAGAAGCCCAGTTTTGAATGTTTTGTGATCAATATTTTAACTAGATAGCTAATAAAGCTGCTTTTCAGATAGTAACTCATGTAAGATGTTTGGTCCCTCCTTGTAGTCTCTAACATACTTTTGCTGTTCATTTTGTTCACCCACAATGTCATAATGAACCTTATTAAAATAATTTATGTTTGCATTTTGGCTATTATATGCAATCTGTTTACTAGAAGATCAAACTTGTATAGTATTTTTCAATGTGTTAAATATTAAAGATTCATAGATTGGGTTTACCAAAAGTTAAACACATCTTATAAGTTGCTAAAAAAGCTAAAAATGTGTGATATAGTTTTAAATTTTTTTGCCAGCTTTCTGTTCTGTTGTCCAGAAAAGCATTTTTGCCCAATCTATTTTCAAAAATTAAAAATTGTCATTGAGTAATGGTTAAAGCTTTATAGGGTCAAGGCAACTTAGGAGATTCTTTCTTGGCTTAAGAAATTAAGAGTGACAATTTATTTAGATATTTTTATTTTTATTTAAATGATTTTTATTCAGAAAATTGATTTAGTGTAAGTCATCAAATTTTGCATTTTCCAATAATGTCAAATTTATGTACATAATTTTGAGTTTTAAACAACTTTGTAATGGTTAAAAAATGTGTGCTAAAATTTGGATATTTATGTGATATCTCAAGCTGCTTCATCAAGAATCTAGTTTCATCATCCAAGTTTATTTTCTAAAGTAATCATTCAAGTATGTCAACACAGCATGCATTTTGTTTCAGGTTTACATTTGATACCATAATGGTGAATGGAGACCAAACAGTGGCTCTGTCAGCGAGCATCCTTGCGTTACTTGCCTTGATTTCAGTTTCCATGTTTGTTTGTATGTTTCTCGTATATTGGAGATACCGTTCAAATGAGAAGAGGAAAACAAGATGGACAGGTTCTCCGAGCGAATTAAGAACTGGGTGGTTGGCAACCGATCGCAAAATCCTTGTTCCTGGACAGTTTTCTGCTAAAATTGTGCAGCCACAAATTCCAGACACCAGCGACACTTCGGTAGGTCTATCGAAATATATTATTTATTTGCCAGCCAAAAGAGTATTCTTTGTATACCAAGAAGCTTTTGTGCACGATTCCACTAAATATTCTGATCTCCTTTCTGCCCTTCATCTTTTCTTAAGTTTTAGAATTAAGACGATGACGACAGAGCATTCTGTTTTTCTAACAAGTTTAACTAAAACTGATGAATCAACCGAATATTTAATTGCTGGTATAAAGAAAATGTAAAAGGCAATAGCTTTTTATACGAGTTTTTGTAAATATGTGAGCATGTTAGTGGCAAGAGAAAAAACGACAGTGAATAAATTTTTGACCTCTTTTTTAGATATTTCACAGATTCAAATCTTGTTCTTTGCTTTGCTTACTTTTGCTTACACAACAGAACCTCAATTAAAGGTTCTTTGTACGTTTTCTCATAATTGCACGAGACAGCATTACGCAACACATTTTACTGCGTTTTGAAACATAGGTTTTATCATTAAATATATTATGTGTCAGATAGATGACGATTTCTATTAACTAGTTTTTTGCATAGTACTCGATCCTGTGTAGACAGTTTCAAGACCGTTTTTAATTTGATAAGATCATAAGTTTTTGATGACCGATTATGCTCCCAAAAATATTTGGCATTGAATAAACTCTGTTTGGATTAAGTTATTTGATTAATACATGCTAAGAAGTTACGTTTTTTCTGCCCTTTATATATATACTAGGCTGTTGTAAACAAACCATGTCAACTATTGCCCAAAAAACCATGCCTTGCTTTCATTGCTTTAAGGAATGTTTTCAAAGCTTTGGCTTATCATGAGTAGGGAAGATACACTGGACTTATCGGCCCTTGCCAGAATTTTCTATAGGTTTTCTGCTTAGCCAAAAAATTCAATTTTCATTTATTTTCCTAGACAGTGGTGATGCAATTTTACTGCTTTGTGGTGTGCTCAATTATTAGGTCAAATTGAATGAGGGTCATCTGCACCCTGTATCCACACTTCCCATGGCATAACACATTGATAATTTAAAGGAAGTATCGTACTGTATGCCTACTGCATATTTTCCTATTTCTAGTTATTTCTGCCAGGTATTTCTAAATCTCAACCAACGCAATCCAAAGTTTCTGTTGTGTTAAGCATAAACAATTTCCGGTATGAATTTTATTTTTATTTTATCCAGGAGGACCTTATCACAGAAAGCACTGACAGCCAAAAAAGTAGCTTGGATGAGTGGGGTTCTTGTGGGAAGATATTTTTCATCCTGAGGTATTTAGTAGAGAGGTATGTTAATAGAATTTTAGCCGTTTGTTTTTTCCTAATTCTATTTGTTTAAAATCCATGAAAATATATGCAACAAAAGGCTATTACTGAAAACTGAATTGTTTTTAAAAGATCTTTCACTCTGTGTGTATTTAATAGCAAGACTTTTTTTCGGGTTTTCTGAGAACTTTTTCTACCAAATTTTTGCCATTTTGATATGAATGTATGTGAACGTTCCTCTACTGTCTATTAACATTTGAGGTAACCCTACATTCCGTTATCTTACTTTTTAAATATTTGGCTAGACAAATAAACATGTTAATGCCAAAATATTTACAGGGAAGAACTTATGGTGCGACTGGTTCAGCTGGAAGGTTTTCAGAACGCTGACGATATCTACAGTGCTGATAGTGCTTATGTTGACGTCCAGTTGAGGCATATTGGCTCAGACGACGACAAGGAAGGAATCAATCCTCCAAAACTTGATATAGCTTTGCAGCAAGTCTACTACTTTATTATATCGCAAGATCAACTCTTTTCCTATAAATTGGTTTTCAAAGTTAATACTTTCGATGATGCATTTCGTCGAACCGTATCTGGAGAAGTGGAGGTGGACCTTTTCGAAGAGCTCAAGAGACACATGTTTACTGGTACAGAAGTGATTCTATCGAAAGACATTCGACCGTGTTTAAAGGTAAACAGGACTTAGCAATCAGTGTGGCCGTTATGTTTAATGTTATGTTCGTCTTAAAGTCTTTGAAAATTTCCCTGCTGTCCTGTTATCTTCACTGTTTTCCATTCACAGCCCCCAAATTTGTTTCGAAGTATTTGTTCCTTTGGTCTTAGCAGGACAACTGTAACTTTACTTGGTATAATACTTAGATGTGGGTGAAGCCAAATTGTTTTACCTTGTTTTTTACGCAAGTTTTTAAACCAGACCAGAAATATTATTGCTCTCAGCTAAGCTCTTGGAAAGGAGTAGCAAACGTTTGTCTTATTACAAGAAAGTTCACATAGTACGCTACCTAACCATTTTTGGGAATCCCAAAATTTATCAAATGTGATTTTATCTGAATGGTTTGCATCCATGGAAATGCAAGTTGCTTAACTATATTACCTTATCAGGTAGAGCTTAAGTTTTTTTATCAACTATAAATTGGTATCAGTATAAGAAAATAATCCTAAAAGAAGTTACTTTCAGTCTGAAAAGGAAACACCTGCTAACAAATGTCCGGTCTATGTAGCAAAAAATTAGATGACTTCTTTGAAAATGCTCAAGTAAAAAGTTGATGCCCACGAAAGGTAATGAGTAATTTCTGTTACGTCACTCATGCTAGCACCGATTTACCAATTTGAAAAATTAATTTCTAAAATTCCCAGCCTAAAACCCCGAGAAGTTGAATACTATACATTCAAATCCTTTTTTTTAAGATTACATTTATAACAGAATAATAAGAATTACCTGTGGTACAGGAATAAGAGATTATCATTACAAAGTTGTGCCAAATTTATTGGTTAATGCTTTTATCAGTGGTGGGTATCGGGCATGGCAACCATTGTTCTATAACAACTGCTTCTTTCCTAATCTATTTAACAGGTGTTTGGCTTATTGTTTTGATTTTCAAAAATATACTCTGTTTTTTAGTTTTATTGGTAAATCACCCAAAGTTAGTTGCACAAAAAGTTCCTAAAATCCTTATTTTTGATCCAAGAATAAAAAGTCAGAGCCCTGGCCCCTGGTCACTATACCGAGTAATTACTACACCGGTAGGGTAACAGAGGCCTTTTTACCAGTGGTTGTTTTCTATCTGTTATGTTTTCCCTGAAAATTAAGTCACGAAAGGATCATATGTATTCTCCTTGCAGAGCCAGAGTAACTGTGGGAGTGGTAAAGAAAACGTTCATAATCAGGCCGACGGCCCCGTAAAAGACGAAAACGAAGCTAACGAGTTGCAAAGATCTCCAATTGCATCGCCCCTTTCTTGGGATGACCAATGCGACGTTTCAAGTAAAAGCAGTGGCCTTGTTCCTTATGAAGATTTATCATCAAATGGAGTGCAATGGCACCGTCTCTCTGGTGATAGCTGGGAAGAAAACGTGTCAATGAACTGGCCGAAACTATCCGATTCCGTTGTATCGGTTCCAAACTCTTTCCAATTCAACCGTACCGTAGTGGATATTGACCTTGAAGATGGAATGTCTGATGATGGATTAAACGTTGAGACTGATTTTCGATTAACTAGGCGTTCTATTTCAGAGAGTTATATTCCACACTACGGAAGGCTGTCGCCGCCCCCTAAGAACTTCTACCATTTGGTACCTTCCCTTGTTACCAAACAGAGATTTGGGAATGAAAGTCCGTTCTTTACGAACAAGAAAATTGATCCTTGCAAAACAAGTCCGAATCGCTTAGAGACTTCGTTTACATTTGACCGTACAGAACGCCCCAAGGTCGAAAGAAAGAGGTCCAGGTCTCTCCCTTCTCTATCCGACCCGAGGGCTAAGGATGATTCAAGCACTGTGTACCATGACTCTGTGACCCAGACCTCTCAAGCGCGGAAACGAGCAAAGGCAACTGCAAGCCATCGCGAGTGAAGTTTCTACAAGACGAAAATAAGGCATAAGGAACAGCACATCGGTTTTTTGGGAACATTTCTTAAAAGGTGACAATCATCATTGCATTGTGTATTCAAAAGACTTAATATTTAGCGAAAATTTCATTTGAACATCATATCACAAAATTGTATGTGAGGTATCGTGTCTTTAGAATGAATAGCTGGAGGCGATATGTGATTTTATATGATATATGTCATTTTCGTCGAATGATTCATTAAGTAGCTGCTGGATTCTTTTTAAGGATCGTTTTTCGAAACTTATATTCCGTTATTTACTGGCTGGTTAGATCGTTATTAGCACAAGGTAACCTCTTCAAACGTACCTCGTCTTATTTGATTGTTACAAGTCATAAAAACCCCTGCTGAAACTAGACAGAGGATAGAAATTTGAAGAAACCACTCATTTATTTAATAATAAAAACAAGCTTCTTTTCTGTCAAAAAACATAACTTAGTTTATCTCTTGGTGGGGTAGGAGTTGGGTGACTGCCATCCGAAATCTGGGGAAGTTACATCTCGATTTATCTGCACCCGGGTTGAAATTACATTCATCGTCCTCTTAGTATTTTTTAATGGCAGGAAAGTTGTGGGTGGAAATCATCGAATTTTAGAGGACAACAACTTCGAAATAGCTTAATGAATTAATACAAGGTCCTTTTGGTTTGGTTTCAGGGCTTTATTGGTTTATGGAGTTGACAATAAAATATTTAATTATTTATGTAGAATTCCCCGCCATCCCCAGACCACTGCCGTCCATCGCATTGTGAGTTGCTTATACCATAGAATGCATTCCCCTTTCAAGACAGCATGCGAAACGTTTCAGGGCAATTGGATTATAAGGGGATTTTTCTTGACAATAAAATGATTTTTTCCAAAGGCGAACGAGCACATATTTAGTCGGTCATAGATAATCGTTTTATATGCATTTCACATAGAGATATTGACCAGGGCTGTAGAAGAAGGGGGCTCGGGGGAGCTCAGCCCCCCTTCCACTTTTCGAAGGGTGGCTGCTCTCCTTCTTGTTTTTTCGGTGTAGTTCTAAAATTTCATGGTTAATTTTTGCCGGGATCAAATCTTTGATTGATCCGATATTGCTTTTTGATATTTGCATTCATGTGTGATCTTAGTAGCCCTCTTGATTGATAACTGAAAACATAATAAATGCTGGCAAAATTTTACTACTTTAAATTCCTTATTTTTAAGATGTTTCTACTCACGCAACGGGTAGACATTGGAAGATTCTTTACCCCTAGAAAAAATGGAAAGAAATTGATATTGAGGAGGCATGCAAACGAAAGAAATTGAAACATTCATTTTGTATACAATATAGAGGATGCGCTATATCTCCTCTCCCTGTACATTTTTGGCACTACTTTACAGAGGACCTTTATTCATTACATAATAAATCAATTTTTAGTGCAATTTCAATGTAGTTTAAAGTAGACCTGTATAAAGAAAATGGACTTTAGCAGTAAAATTTTATCTTATAAAGATGTTATATTTAAAATTTTTCGTTTTACTGCACGTTTGTAAAGTATCGTTTATTTAATTCATTCGCGGTATAACGTTTATAATCCTTTGTTTTTTGTATTTTTTGGGCAACTCTTTTTTGTCAGATGTTAAGCTCAAATGTACACTCATGGTGCTTAAGTTTTTATTCCCAGGACAAAGGAAGCAGTTATAACTTTTTGGGAGGGGTGGTCAGAAATCACCAAAAAATTCTGACACAGAGCACTGTGACAGTAAAAATTCAACTACCTAAAAGGGGACTTGAAAATCTTTGGATTTGGCACAGGGCGCCTCTTTCTAGCCAGTTCCTTCGTTCCTGATCTATTTTACATAAATAACGACGAAGGGTGAGTTAAAAATTTGGATTTTAAAAAATGATAGCTATCCAAAGTTTGCTTTTTGTTAAGTTCTTTTACGTAAAGGACTACACGTGACGTCGCCATTGTAGATGTCAAAATCTGAAATTTTATGTCAGGTTCTAGGTTGTTTTTAAAAACCAAAAATTATGTCATCCTGGGTAATTTGTTTTCGCTTCTGGATTGAATCAATTTCTAAAACTAGGAAACACCTCTTTTAATAACTTTTTCCGAATCATACTTCGACCTTTTATAGGATCATCATATATAATATCATCATCTTTGCTGTCATTTAAAATCTTATCGCCCCAGAGTTCAGCAAGCTCTTGCTGTCTACATAGATGTTTCTATTAATTAGTTACCATTATGTAGCATACAATTGGCATTGCGCTGAGTGGGGCAATGCCCTGTGTCCTGATCACAGAATAAGAACAACTTTATTCTTATTCTGTGTCCTGATCTTATCTTAACAGTTAATCTTTATATTTCATAAAATTTTTCGAAGGCGTCTTGAAAATTATTTACACAACCAACGAGCGTAAATTGTAATCCGATATATAAAAACAAATTTTTGTTGTTCCATAGTCAAGCTCAACACAAAATTCGAAAAAACTCGAGATAAGGAGAATTTTTCTTTCCAAGGTTGGGGTTGGTCATTGTGAATTTTCGAGATGATCAGCTGTCGAGATAGCAAGAATGACTCGCTATATAAGTGGAATGAATCTCTATATAAGTGGAATGAATCTCTATATAAGTATAGAAAAACATAGTAGATAGCGAACATTCAACAAAGTGAGCAGTCAAGATAATTTGTATATCAAAGAGTATTTATCTGTAGGATTTTAACACCACACGACGATCTGTTGGACTCCAAAAAAGCAATTTTCAAGCTTAAATCCTTGAAAATTTGTTAAAATTGAGCACGAGAATGTTCTACGAAAGTTTTAAATTTATTTAAAGGATGAAAATTCTTTAAAAATCAGCTCCAAAAGTTGTATAAATTCGTTCCGACGGCACTTTAGAATACAGTTTCCAGAAAGAAAGATGTCCAATGGTTATCTTGGCACAGGATTTTTACTATAAGGTTAAAAAATGTTCCAATGAAATCAGCTCACAAGACAGGGCCGGCGAAATGTATTAAAAGTAGATGTGCCATAATGTCAAGACGGTGGAAGGGTGTAAGTCTCTTTCTCAACTGCCATGTTTTGTAGTAGCTGTATTTCTTACGTGAAGAAAAATACTGTAGTTGGTTTTCATCATTTTGAGAACAAAGTTGCAAAGCATGCTGGTTGCACAAGAGCCCATACTACCGGTCACCACTATGACCGGCAGCAAAAAGATGGTTTTCAAGGGATCGCAAGAAACTGCATACCCGGGGCAATATTTGCAAGCTTTCTTTCATTATTATGTCCAATTGCTTTAGCTATTTTAATGTCTACATAGAATAGAAAAAGTCTTGCGAAGTTTTAGAATAAACTTTTTAAATGTGGCGTGTAATCAATGTCTCAGGGTTTTTTTCAAGGAAAATGTAGAGTTGCACATTTTTCTCGGGAGCACTGTGTGGAAGGAATAATTATTGGCATCTATAAGTATAGACAATATGCATGTTTAATTGCCATGCCTATTGGTAATATAATTTAGGAATATACATAGCACTCCATTTCGAGAAATCGTTTGAAGCGTTTTGCTATTTTTCAAGCATCCTTTGTTACATTGACTAAGCCCATTTTTAAAATGGAATTCATTACTTTATGTATATTCCCTTTAGACCTTGAGGCCCTGGGGAAATTTGCCCCTATCTCCCCCTGCTCCTCTCTGCGGCTCTGGATGTTGGTTGAATATCTGTTGATATGCCGTATCCTATATGAACTTGCCCTGCTCTTCTCTGCTCTACCAGAAACGACGCCACAAAAAACTTTCTTGAAACTTAGTCTTCCAAAATGGCTAGAAATGCATCTCCTAGACTAAAATTTAAAAAATTACTATAACGCTGAGAATAAACAATTCGATGATTCTCAGAGATACATATAAATGCCATAGTATTTAGAAAAATTTTGGGAGGGAAGAGGTCATTCTAAAACAGAAGTTGGCGAAAGAGAAAAAGACCTTTGGTTCAGAGTGCACATTAGAGTGCTTCAGGCCAGCAGCCCCTACCCCCCCCCCAGGGGCCCCGTGTCCGTCCACATTTGCAAACCGTAACCTTTATGTCATACCATTCAATTCAATAGCAAAAACTATGGCTCAGGTATAATGTCTTGACATATTCTATAGCATAAAGGTGAATCAGCCACACCAGCTGTCGAACTATTTCAATCAGACGAAATGTGACGAGAAAAAGAGCTAGAAAAGCACAGCAATTCTTCATAATTTTGTCTGGATTTTCCAGCCCCACAGAATTACATTTTCAGCTCCACAATACCAATTCCAGCTCCAAGAAAAGGGCCGAAATCCAGCTTAGAATGAGCTCTATTTTTTAGCATTTGACAACCAATGTGAGTTCTTGGTTATACAGAATCGCAAGAAACCAAACTCTAGTATATAGAATCTTAAAAGACAAAATTGCGTTCGAGGAACGACATTTAATAGCGATGTAATATATAATATTTTAAAAACTTCTATATTGTCTTTTTTTGAGCTATGCCAATTAGATGGACGAAACAGATGACGAT
Organism: Rhopilema esculentum; assembly: GCF_057945365.1. NCBI lineage: Eukaryota > Metazoa > Cnidaria > Scyphozoa > Rhizostomeae > Rhizostomatidae > Rhopilema > Rhopilema esculentum. The sequence goes on from NC_142830.1 coordinate 6,880,332, forward strand.
AAAGCAAGGTTTTGTTCTAAATTTTCAATGTTCTCTGATTTATGAATTTAAACAGGCTCCTGCTTTGAGACTATCAATTCCAAGCTTCGTGTGTGTGTGACTCAAAACGATAAAACAAGTATTGAGTTTCGTAAAAAATTATATTTCCTCAGCATTGAATGTCTTTCTTTATCTATAAGTTCTTTATCCATATAGGATAGGTGTCTGTTTAATTTCAACGCCATCTTTATTATATTTTTTGTGTTTCATTACTTAAACTTTTGTTTGTTTTCCTCTTCCAAAGATTTCCAGAAATTTTTGTTCATTAGAGAAAAATTTTAGAACTGCACTGATTTTGCTTTAGAACTGCACAGAAAACTTTTAGAACTGCACATTTTGTGTAGAACTGCATGCTAAAAAAGCCCCTGCAATGTCTTTTACATTAAATAAGGAACCAAAATATGACAAATAAGACAAATACACGAAATACAGTTTAGCAAAAAAACATGAACAAAATGACATCAACTAGATCAACTAATGATAAAATATCATGCAATTTTGTAAAGTTAGGGTATTATTTTGTAAAGTTGCATTTATAAAAAGTCCCTCCGACAATGCCCGGAGAGGATTGAAGGGCCTCGGGTCAGGACAAAAGGTGAATAGTAAAGTACGCCTTAGGCAGACTTTTCTAGGGGGTATGGAGAATGCTCCTTCGGGAATTTTCGAAGAGGATGGTTACTTCTGTTTGCTATTTTATATAATATGAGCATAACTGATATCTTAACACTATACTGCATGAAAATGAAATTTTTTTTTAAGTCTTAGATAATGGCAAACGTTTAATTCTTTAACTAAATTCGGACAAAACCAACACACTGTTGCAAATAGATGCTCGTACCATATAATATATTTGTATGTTGTACATATTGCTGTATGTTGCCTTGTTGCAATCACATTTGTTATAGCATTCAGAAGCTTTTCACCTTGTTTAGCCCAAGCCCACAAAGATGAGAAATTCTTAAGAAAAATATCGGTGGCGTTTAACAATCAAGCAGTCAGAGGCGTTTAACACTGCTTCTACCTTACTTTATTCATAGACTTTTCATAGACCTCATAATTTTTCTATAATTGACATTTTGTTATAATGGAGAATCTGGAATATTACTTATGAACTTTTTCACTTGAGCTATTTTCTATGGGCCCCTATAGTGAAGGGCCCCATTTTTGGAAGGACAGTATCATCGATAAAATCAGACTCTGAAACTTCCTTGACGATGCTTTCAAAGAAGAAATCTAACGATTCTTGGTTTTTCATATTCTAAAAAATTTCCTTTATGGCGGTTTCAATTCATTCAAGAGCTGATGTTATCTCTTTCTGAAGGTTTTTGAGCGTTTTTCTGCTAACAAATCTACCTTGCAGGCTTGTGATTCAGGTTTAGGCCATAGAAGAAAGAAAACCCTGTCATTGGAGATTGGCACCATGTTATTTTGGATCGGATCCCAAACATCGTAGAATGATCATCTTTCGGGCTAAACTCTATAATGACGACATGTTTTGGATAATTGGCAGAGCCAGGTCGTCTTTCCATCTAGCAGTTTTGGAATCGATCTACATACAAACGAAAAAGCCGCCATTGTGTAGACAGAAGGAGTTCGTTTTCTCTCTTGGACTCCAGTAGTAATTTTTCTTTAGGCACGCGGCATTGGCCTATTTCGATCCACAACTGGGTATATATTTTTCCTCGTGTTCTTTCGGACCCTTATTCTGATGTTTTATGCTCTGAGGATTGTAAGACGAAAAAGCTTTTTGCCAATATGTCGTAAAATGTTTGCTTTTTTCAAAGCCATTTTCAAGTTCTGTACCGCCAAACAACTGTTTCCTTGATTGATATTCCATGTCCTAAAGAGATAGTAATGGAAATTTAACTAAGAGGAAATTTTAAGTAATATTAAACACAATAACCTACAGAATGGTAGACTACAACAGTGGTGGCGCCAGCTACTGCAGAGTGGGAGGGTAATGGGCGTGTCCAGTGAGATCATGCCCCTTTCGCCTCGTTTCAGCGTTTTGTAACAGGTGAATTTTCTTTAGGTGAAAATACGATAATACCCCTACCTACAATGCCTGCCAAAAGGACTTGGAACACCCAGCAATTTACGCTGCATTTGATATCTTTCATTCATTTCATGAAAAAAATTGCTACTTCTACCCCCTTCCCCCTTAAACAATGTTGACGATTTAGAGAAATATCATAAAAGAAGCACAAAAGAAAGTGCTTCCTAAAATCCTAACCCGTTTGATAGTAAACCAACATTGTTCTGTAGGGGAGAGGGGAATGATTGATTTTGACCTTGGAAATTGATGTCAGTGTTCCAAGACTTATGGCAGGCATTGTAGCGCTTTTTAATCAATTTCCAGAAGAAATATGTGGACCATGCTTTGACAAAAGTGCACCACCACTGGACTATATTCTTTCACATTTTTCTTTGCTCTGCAGAAAAGTACACTCTTTTTTTTATAAGAACAATTTTATAAGAACACGAGCCTCAAAATTGGTCAAAAGTTAGGAACAAATTAAGAACAAGCTGAGGCTGAGCTTCTGCAAAATGCAATTTTGAACAACGTTTTTTCTCAAAAACAAGGATTTTTAGCCATGTGTGGGTGCTTTTCGTCGAATATTCAAATTTTTCGGCAAATGAAGGTTGTCTCACTCACTTTGTTGGCAAATGAGGCCTGAACACCTCCCTAGAGCGAAAAAGCTAGCACTCGCACTGCTTACACCCTATTAGATCAAGAACAAATTAAGAACAATCCAGCCTCAGATTTTCGAAAAAAAATAAGAACAGCCAGCCTGAACTGAAGTTTACTGGTTCTTATAAAAAAAGAGTGTATAAGGCCATGTAATGTCCCCAGACCCCGTGTTTCGTCGGCTCGGCACTTAGAAATGTGTCAATTATAGATGGTACTTTAACAAAGCAGTTTGAGCTCCCTTAAAAAATACCAGATGAACATTTTTGAATGGGGGATGTTGCCCCTACGCCCCAAAAATCATCCCTTGTTTTATTATTAAGAGTTACAGTAACTGAAAGCTGGGGCTGCGAAGGCAAACCATCGGAAGCACTTGTACACAGGGCGGGTCGGTTAACAATAGGGAAGCTGAGACACCAACAGATGGATTAGAATCTCACATCCGTTTCTGTACCAAACTCTCTCTCTCTTGTCACTGTGGGGTGCCATTATACTATACCGCAATATAAAGATAAACTATGAAAATTTTAAATACTGGAGAGTCACTGTGGTCGCAGCTCCGAGCGTACGGGCCGCATTGGAACGGAGCAAGACACAGACAAGCGTCGTATATTTCCCCCTGCCACATTGGCAGTTTAAAGGGAAGATGGACGTTTCAATCAAGCTCTTGTCTTGGCTGTTTTTATTCTCAATTATCGCTGGAGCTTTGGCCCAAAATCAAGGTAAGCATGATTTTAAAGCACGTGAAAGCATATCGCTGTTTTTTCCCAGTTATTCACCTTTGAGGGTGTAGCCTGCTGCCCCAAGTAATCTTTAGATCGTATACTTTCTGATGAAAGAGCATACCCAATCTCATCTGTTGGGAATATCAACCGTTTGGCACTGCGAAAGTGCGAACGTCTTTTTGGCCTTGGGCAACGTTTTCAACCATATCGTTCAGAGCGTCGGATAATGGGTCACATGCGAATGCCAAAGGGCTGGAAAAAAGGCAATATATTTCTTATAGAATGTTAAATTCCTTTGCTTAAAACTTGCAGAAGTAGCTTTAGACAAGACTTAATTTCTTTAGGGAGGGACCTTGAGTGTCGCTCATAGTTTTGCGAGATATTAAAGGAATTTGAGCGATCTCCAAAACTAGATCAAAATAGAGTTCATTACTGAAGACATTTTATCTTTAGGCATTAGAAAGAACACCGTTGTTCTACTTTTCCTTTCAGGTTTTAATTATTAAAAGTTGAGAGGAGCTCCTTGCAACTTCCGGTGAAGAGCTGAACACTTGCGGTTTTTCGTTCAAACCCTCAAGTTAGCAGTTTTGTGTCCCAATTCTAATTTAAATGTGAACATAGGATATAGAGTTGTTATTTAAAGTGGCTACATGGTTTCTTTTAAGGAGTATTGGGATCGTTTGTTGAAACGTGATGAAAAAGCGACTGTGCGCGGAGAAATATCTTGGGGCGAAGTTGTGACTCGCTCTCGCCCCGTAGGCTTGCAACCCTAAGGCTATTCTGTTGTTATGAGATTCGCTCTCGCAGTTCAATGGTTGCATTAATAATCAAACCGCTTCAAATTCTCGGTGCAATTTTGTAAACCAGGATCATGAGTTCATATTGTGCCTCTATTATACTAAATTTATGGGTTTTTGAGAGCGCTCCATAATAATTCACCGCCGAGTCAGCTTGCAGTAACAATATTTGGTTTAAATTCATAATACATTACCCAAATAAATTAAAATTACATATTTTTAAACTCATTCAAATGTAATAAAGTTCAAATGAATAGTTCATCGTTTGGCAATTTTTTTCACCACGCCTCGTGCATATAACTGGCTGGGCTTTGTTTTCAGTGCAGCTTAGCTTTGTCTATATATTTATCTAACTCTGGCAAAGTTTCTGATCCCCATGCAGAAAATAGAAATAACTGGAATCTCTTAAACTATACAATAATACTGGAAACTGTATCCGAGGGGGATATTCACCTCATCCCGATATCCTCATCTCAGCCACATTGCCTCAGCTGGAGCTTTTTAAACAATGTACCGGAAATAGTTGCTCGACAAGAACAAGGAAGAGATTATGAAATAACAATCTCTTTTGTTAACTTCGGACAAGCCTGGAGTGCAAGAACTGTGGTAAGATGACAAGACAACACAAAACTTTAGCGTCAAAATGGAATTTTGCAGATGCCATGTAGTGGCGCCCCGTTTCGAATTCGCACTGAGCGATTTTCCGTGTTGGCAAGATGGAAACACCGAAATATTAAAATACTCGTGCTTTTATTGCAGATTTTGATGAAGAAATAGAAGAACGACCACCATCTGCTGATGTAGTAAGTTCAAAGCGTACTTCAATAATTTGGTCTTATTTGATGACTCAGGCCCGTTTCTCTCCGTCTTACAACATATTGGAACATACCCTCCCACTAAAGAGCCTACTGGCAGAATAATTAAATTACATGGAGCATAATATATTGTGTCAAAATATTTTAACCATTAGGGTGAGTTTGATGGAAACATTTTTTGAAAGATATGCATGGATGTATTGTACGTACTGCCTGAAGCAATTTTTTCCAAAGAAACTAAAATAGATGAGTAGCAAGTTGTAAGATTATATTTTTTAAGACAAAAATGTTGGAAAATTCAGCAAGGCAGAATAATGAAAGATAATTTTGCATTGAACATGCTGACAGTGGAGCAATGATTAAACAAGTACCTGACAGGTAGTACGAATAAAGATGTTTCCTCTCCTATCAAGCTTGGCAGAAAATTTTGTTTGCATCTAGCTAAAGCAATGAGTATTCACTAAATAGATAGGTTCTTTAAAATAAATGATTGCAACATTCATCAAATGCATCACATATCTTTTTTTCCCATTTTTCTACCTTGCTAATAGCAAATCTTCAAGACTGCCAAACAAAGGCATAAACTTTTTAAAAGTAGCTTCACTGATTCTTAGTAGAGATGCTGTCAATATTGTGGGATTTTTTTGCTTGCTTTAAGCTTTGATTGAAGCCAAATTTGAAAGAAGTTGTTCAAATTTCCATGATAATGTAATATTTATGCCATTTATCCTCTGTTGAACCCTCTCAGTGCTTCAATAGCCTCAGTATTTATGAGATTCTCTGGTTGCAAAGGAAACTATAACTTAAAGATGATTCAAATTTTTATAGCAAACAGCACAAAAAGGAGAAAAAGGAGTAAAGGGACAACCTGGAGATGAGGTATGTCAAGTGCAATCTTAAATGTTCTTAAATGTATATATATAAATATAAAGAAAAATGTTTTAGAAAAACAATGAGAAAAGACAATATATATATATATATATATATATATATATATATATATATATATATATATATATATATATATATATATATCGTCTTTTTTCATTGTTTTTGTCTGACAAAGTGTGGTTTGATACAATTGGGCAGCACCCTTGTGGAAAGATTTTCCTCCTGTCAGTCCTTGCCTTATGATTACAATTTATATATATATATATTTATTTATTATTCTACAATTGGTGATGACTCATGGCTTCATAAGCATTTCTTAAATTTCATCTGATGTTTTCAGCTGTTTTGTGGAAAAATGATGTACAATTCTTTACTTGTAAATCTGTAGTATTGCATTTTTTTACACTGCTTTGTACAAGCTTTTCTCTTGATGTTTATTTTGGTTAAATTTTTCATGGATCATTTCTTTAGGGACCAGCAGGACCCAAAGGGGCAAAAGGAGATGGAGGAGATCAAGGCCCTCAAGTATGTTTTCAGTTTTTTTAATGAAATGGCTTTGCTACTTTAAGACAAAGTATCAAAAAATGTAGTTTCTTTGGATGTTACAGAATAAATATATAATTTATTTTCCTATCAAGACAGATAAAATATTTTAATGTGGGAGAAAATTTTTTAAATGTTTTTTCATAGTGTATGGTAGTTGTTTCCACTGAATAAGCCCTCACCTATACTAACATGTCAATTTTTACAATGCAGGGCTTTAGTCCATGATAAATAACATTGTAAATTTTCCCCATGTTAATTTGCAATATTGATGCTCAGCTAATTTTTGTTTGGTTTTTTTGCTAAATTACATTTTGATGTTGATCTAGATTTGTTGTTTCAGGCACTTTGAGTGAGTTTCAAACTGATGTTACTGTAAATTTTCCAGATAAACATTTATGTTTCCATTAAAAATATTTTTTATTTCATGTCTACAATTTTCTTTAAACAAAATAATATTTCTTCTGTAGGGAATTATTGGAGGAGATGGCACAGATGGTGAAGAAGGAGAGGTTGGCCCACCTGGACCCCCAGGACCTCCAGGGAGCAACCAGACAGTGAGTTTTTGACTAAATCTTCTAGGCAATGTCTTTTAAGCTTTTGCCAGGCCTGAAAATATGACAGGAAGGCTTGTTTTGTTCCACTTGAATTTCTACTCTAAATTGGTGGTTATAGTAGAGTGTTTTGGTGAATAAAATGGTAATGAAAACATTTATCAGCATTTTCAGTATTTTCCAGGGGCAGACACTTGGTCAAATATTGGGAGGAGCCTATTGTTTTGATAAGATGATGTCACATTTCCCCATTATTTTAGAACAAAAGACTATTATCCTTCAGTATATTAGAACACTAAATGTTTGAAGACATAGAACATTTAAAGGAACTCAAACATGTTTTATAGAACTTAAGCATCCTCCGTGTATTTTTCTTGAGAAAATATGCTAGTACTACATATGTTCAGGTTTTTGTTATTAATAGGTTAATTCTTTGAAGCTTAAGTCAGAATTTCTATGCTTGAGTCAAATTTCAAATTGAATGAATGCAAACCAATTAAAGAAGTTATCAGGCTTGAGTTTTTACCACTTACCAACTTTATCAACAAGAGGTTAAGTGTCAAAACAAACAAGATTAATGGTTGCTGAATTTTTTGATTGTCCTAAATAAATATGTTTTTTGTTATCTTCCTTCTTCTCATGTGTTGTATACTTTTTTCCAGACTCGAGTCACCATTTTCGGGCCACCTGTAAGTATATTCCCTTTAAGTTTAGATGTAAAACTTATTATTCGCAAGCCCTTTTATCCCCTTAAAAAGAATACTAAATTGCCTTTGTTAAAAACTTGTTGATTTTTTACGTTATTCGATCATTACTTGGATTGCTACAAATCAATATCAAATCTTAAGAATCCAAATGCTTGTTGTTGATGCCTAGTAAAAGTCAATTTCATTGATCCATATGAGCAACTTGAAGCACGTAATAAAGACTTGATAGCAAAAGCGCAAGGCTGATACATTTTACAAAAGACAAAGTTCTAGATAATTGTGCTGCAGCCAAAATTACTTGTTTTTAGCCCAAGATACAAAGAGCTTATACAATATATTAATCTGCAACTTATAAGTAAGCATTTTTGAGTGTGACTATCTAGATATGTTAAATGTCAAGTTTTAAAATTGTTAAAATTTTATAAGGGATCAAGAGGACCTGCTGGCCCACAGGGTGACCAAGGTGGCAAGGTAATTTTGCAGTTTACTCTAGAACAACTTATAAACAGACAGCTACTTTTCTTTCTTTTATCTTTGTTGTCTCATATAGAAGGCTAGTTAAAATTAGTGAAGTGTCCTGATTTTGCTGCAGTTTCTGTATTTTGTTAAAAGCAGGCAGAACATGCATGAAATCTCTAAATGACTCTGGCATGAAAAATTGATGAGTTATATATATATTACTTGGTTAGAATTTATGTACTTAAGTGACAAACTTTTGCTACATTAGATTTATGCTCAGAAACATATTGTAACCTAAAACAAGATTTTTGAGTTTGGTAAAAATATTTGAAGAGATAAAGTTAATTTAAGATCAGATAAACAGCTTTAATTATAGCTAAAGATTTTTCAACATCTGGGGTCAGTCATAGTGTTGCTTTAATTTTTCTGAAATTTTCCATCCCATACAGATTTTATTAGGACTTTTTACTCCTCTCACCCCATTCAATGTTGATATCTCTGATCGTAGAGTATGATGCACCAACTTTCAAAAGGGAAGGGTTGGGAGTTGATCAAAACTGTGCACATGCCTTACTTGCAATGAAAAAATATTGGTGTAATAACTATATATATATAATTTATGGTTTTACCTTTCAGGGACCTATAGGTGAAAAAGGAGAATCTGGCCCACCAGGACCCAGAGGACCAACGGTATGTTTCACCTTGGATCTTTTTTCTTATCATAATAAAATTCAAATTTGAATTTGTTCATATATTTGCTTTAGTTCTCCATTTATATCAGTTTGCTTTTTTGGTTTAGTTTATCTTTTTCACAGAATTAAGGTTTGGGTTAGGTTTTTTTATGCAATCAGTTTTGATATCAGTTATTGTTATCATATGAAATTAATTTAGTTAAATTATAAAGTATATATTGAAGTATTATAAACCATCTTGATGCTTTTATTATATAACAATTTCTTTTTAACACAAATTAGGGGCCCATGGGAGAAGCAGGACCAACTGGACCTGATGGCCTTAATGGTGCTGAGGTTGGTATATGCTTTGCATAGTCTTGAAGCATGCTTTTTGTATGTTTCTTCACTGAACTTTTATGCCTTATCCGTTAATTATTTTTATCACAAATTTGATATAAGTATGATTGCATGATAGTTTTTTATGCAAACAATTATTGTTCAATATTTCATTCCTAGAGTTTGTTTATGATGTCTGTGTTAATTTTAGGGACCAGCTGGAGTAAAAGGAAGACAAGGACCTGTTGGACCAGTTGGTTTGCCTGTAAGCATCAATTGATTTACATGTAACCCATGCAAGAAGTATATATATATCAAATTGCAATTTATATGGTTTTTATGCAACGTAATCAGAAGTACCAACCAGTAGTAATTCAATGACAGAAATTCAGCTTTTTTAGTTTACACTCCCCTTGTTCCACCAACGTGTTATTGCACCACCTTGTTCAAAATGGCGGCACTTTTTGTCAATTTTTTACAATACAAAACATTTAAATGCATGAATTGGGTGAAATAGGCATATTTTATAGCGAATTTCGGCAGGAAAAGTTTGCAAATTTTGCTGACACCATAGAATATCTAGTTAGAAATGTAAATTTTACGCAAAAACATTATTGTTTGAAAAAATGTAGACCACGCCTAAGGGAGAAAATTTGTCAAATGAGATGCAAGTCCCTATAAAATTTTTACAAGGAAGTGGTCTTAAGTTTTTGAAAATTGTTGACCATGTAAGATGCAGCCACACAACAGCTTCAATAAATCGAACAAGGTTTCTCAAGAGTGCTTCAGTAGTAATAAACCGAGAAGGGGTAGCAATTTTGTCTGTTTTATTTCACCATGTATTCACCAAGGGACAGTAAAAGACATGAAACTCAACACTGATCAACGTTTTGCAGCTCAAAATTCTCCCAAACAAAAAATAATGAGTGTTATACACAAATATAAAATAAAAATTCACTTGCGTAAAAGGAAACCATTTTTACAACGATTTATTTTCCAAACCAAAAAGAATTCAAGTTTTTCCGTGGCGTCGTTCAAGTCCAGATTTGTACATCGTTGAAAATGTTTGGCTTTGTATGAACAACATCACGAACCATGATTTAAAAGGTTCTTGGAGAACCAAAAGAATTCTTCAGGTCTGGAATGAAATTCCACAATAAAACATTGCCCAATTTTATGAAACCAACTCAAGCGGTTTCAAAAGTTCATAGCTCTCATCAAAATATTAAAATTTGAAACTGTTAGAAGAGGTTTTGAAAGTGTTATTTTAAAAAAAGTGCTCTAAAAAGATTAAAGTTTTGATTGGTGGTTGTTTCATTTCCGACACACTCCCATTCGCCACTTAAAAACAATCAATTTGCGCAACATTAGCTTTCAATAATTCTTGTGCCATTTTCCCTCCTTCGAGGTGGTGCAATACTTTTGTGAGAGGAGTGTATCTATATCCAGGTCACTTGTTTTAGCTATCTTTTCTACTCTACGTTTATGAAATATCCAAATTTTAGGGACGAATTGCCACTTATTCTTTGACACAATTATTTTGTCACTTCACATTGTATTCTAAATGGCATCTGTAAAAATAGATAATAAAATTTATGAACAAAGTCATTGTTAATGTAATAGGTACTCTTATATTTGGATAAGTGAAATTCAGATAATTGAGGCACAGTTTTTCTTGGAAGCCTTGTGTATGTTGTTTCTCATGTTTCTTGCATATATAAAGCATATTAATAGTGAAAGTATTTTTGGACAGGGTTTGGCTGGCTCTAGTGGTGCTAGGGGTGTCAAGGGTGCCAAAGGAGAACCAGGTAGTGCAGGTGCCAAAGGAGGAAAAGGAGACGCTGGAAGGCGTGGAAAGGATGTAAGTTTTATTAGCCATGTCTTTATTTTCATGGTTTTGCAGCCCCAAATCTATATAATTTAGTTCTTCCCCATTTCTTTAAGTGCCTATGAAACGATATTATACATATAGTTTTTTTGTAAGAAACTGAAACTTCTACATGTTGTTGCAATATAAAACAAAAATTAACTCGGAAATTTGCACGGGAAAGTTTGTTTTTGGGGTTTTAAAAACAATGAGTGCGAGTGACAAAGCATAAGAATCAGTAATGTCGCAAGGTTTTCAGTTGATTTGATAACTTATATTTCATAGTAATGTTCTACCAGACTAACATTAAGGTTGGCCAAAAAGCTTAAAACAAAAAGATTATCAAAAAGATTAACTTATATTTCATAGTAATGTTCTACCAGACTAACATTAAGGTTGGCCAAAAAGCTTAAAACAAAAAGATTATCAAAATTTCTACGAGGCCTTAAAATCCAGATGTTTTCGCTTTGATAATGATCAATATCAAAAGCCTATATAATCAAAATGACAAAAAATTTAAAAACTTAGGGAGATGGGGTCTATTTGCTACCACATTTTTTTAAATGAACTCTTTGTTCTCCAGTAGATTTTCTTTTTAGAAGGATTTGAATTTCAAGCAATGACTCGCATGTTTCATTGAGACAACCACTGCAAATCTAGTTTGAAACAGAAGCTTATTTTTATCTATGTCTATAGGGAGCTCCAGGTCTTGTTGGAACTAAAGGAGAGCAAGGTGATACTGTATGTATCAAATTATTGACTATTTCTGTATATTTTTATAATCGTCTTTCTCTATGTATATTTGAACGTTTGTAAGGAATAGGCTGAAATCAAGTTGCTGAATCAAATAAATACTTGCAAAATAAATCCATAGTTATTGAACTATGTCCTGGATGGCAAGTATTTGTACATTGTAGTGCTAACATTTTGACACTGTCTTTTGTTCATTTGATCAGCCTAAATTATAAAGAAAATATTACAAGTTATTTGGTGTATATATTTATTGACTTTCAGTATATTTCATAGTTCTTAAAAACATTCTGTTCTTCGTGTTTGGTTATTTTAGACTGCAGAATTGATACATTACATATATATATATATTTAATCTATTGATAGGGTGCACAAGGCCCACAAGGCTACTCAGGAGCTAGAGGACCATCTGGTGACATTGTAAGTTTTTCTTTGTTCTTATGATGTGATAAAACATTTGAAGGTTATTGTTTCACTGTAGAAAGGGTACCAATTTGCTGAACGAGAAACAGCTATAAGTAATGTATTTTAATTTTGAAAGAAATATAAGTATATATGATATGATTTTGTGTGTCAGACATTTAGGTTTTAGAATTGAATTTATGACAATTTTTATGACCATTATAGATGAAATGATGTTAAATCAATGTGTTCTATGTTTTTATCTTCTAACTATTGGCTTAACTTTACACAAAAAGCAGGACCAAGCTTTTTTACCATGTATGATATTCTATTTGTTTATATTTCTACTATAATTTTCTTCCCCTTGATTTTTTCTTTATTCGAAATTATGTTTCTTCTTGATATAAAAGATTGAGAACAAATTTTTAGGGTCCAGCTGGAAAAGATGGCCCAGATGGACCTGCAGGAGCCCCAGGACCAAGGGGACCTGATGGACCTCCTGGTGTTCAAGGACCTACTGGAGCCCCTGGTGATGCAGGTCCAGATGGTACTCAGGGACCTGATGGAAGAAGGGTAAGTTTTCTGTCTAATTTGATTATATTTTTGCTGATTTTAGTTGTTGTCAAAAATTTCTTTTTCACATTTCTGACCAGGGCTGGGAATTGTCATATAACCCTTTGTTGCTTATTTTTCTTTAGGGTGAGAGAGGAAATCCAGGTCCATCCGGAGAACCAGGTGCACCAGGAAACTCGGTAATAGAGCCAAGTTTGAAATATATACAAACATTTTACTTATTGTGTCAAAGATTGATTTTGAAAAAGGGTAATAGTCAACAAATTTTTTTAAAGGTTGTACAAGGCAAGAAATATCCTGATTTTCTATGAACAGAATTTAGACAATTCTTTCCTCTTGGGGAAATTCTTTCTCTAGAGGGGCATTTTTCAAATATATTTATATTCATTTTATGTAATGTGAATAATATGTTATGCATGGTGTGAATATTTTTTATTATTTTTCTACTGTAGGGACCCCCAGGTGAAGATGGTGCTCCAGGAGCTCAAGGACAAAGGGTAAGGGAATCTTGTTAGTGAATGTAAGAATGCTATCCAAACACATTTTCCTGTATTTGCTTAGATAGTTTTATATTTCCATTTTTTGGAACATTAAAACTAAGGTGCTGTTAGGACAGAAGAATGAACATGAAAAAAGAAATCAAGATAATCACATGTATTTAGATTTTATATTTTGTAGATGCTTTAAGGGATGTATAAAGCTGGTTTTTTTATCCATAGGGTCTTCCTGGACCTTCTGGCTTCCGTGGTAATCAAGGTCCAAGAGGTCTGATGGTAAGTTCATGATAAAAGTTGCAAAATGATTCTATGGGAATTGAAAATAAATGTTATTGTATTAGCTGAACTTGACTGGCAACTTTTTTTCATTTCCTGCTTCTTATTCGTTTGCCTGTCAAAGGCATCACTCATAGACCTCAAAGTTTATTTGTTTTTTAGATGTAGAATTAACTGTATTTCATGTAATGGAATTAACTGTAATGGAATAAAATGTGTATTTCCATTAGCACCTTAGGTAATTTTTCTGACTATACATGACTTTTTGGACAGACAAACATCGTCTATGTAATTTTTAAAGTTTTTTTAATATCAATATAGCAAACCTTTGTGTCTGAATTCACCAAAATTGTTTATAATTGTTCTGAATACAAAGATGGCTTTTGACCAAATGCTGAAATAAATATATGTTTCTAGCAAATAAATAAATATATGTTTATTTCGAGCTTGTTGTCTATTATTTTCATTTTAGGGACCACTTGGAAAGAGAGGTCCACGTGGTCCAGCAGGACCTCAGGTTTGTAATTTGTTTTTATCCTTGCTTTATTTTTAGTTGCTTATCGTGTTTATACTTTTTATTTATGGTGGCCAAGATTCATATTTAAAAACTTGTTTGTACCTAAATGTAAAGCATTAGAACATTTTATACATGATGTAGGCAGTGAAAATTTGGCATGTTTTGCATAATTGAGGCAAAGTTGAAAACATAAACATTGCATGATACAGAATTTAGGCATTAAGCATAAGCTGAGATTACTTCTACTGCAAATTGAAGTATGCGTGGAAAACTTGAAATGTGTCAAATGATTGTTTCTTGTTATTGTATGGTTTTAGAGATATATGCCCTTGAATTTCAATTGATTTGTTTTTGAAGGGAGAGTCTGGTGCCCCTGGTGACACTGGTGAATCTGGAAGCAAAGGCAACAAGGTACACATCTAATTCCAGTTCAGTGAAATCAAATGCTTTCGGATACTTAGATGTAACACATTCTTTGCTGCAAGGTTTTATCAGGTTGAAAGATTGAAAAACTGCCAATTAACAATTGTGTTTCTAGGTAACTTATTTGAGGAGGAGATGTTCAACTTTCATGTCTCAATTCTTTTTTGATGATAAATTTATTGAATATATAGATCTATGTATATTTAATTTTTTCCTTTTTAAGTTTCTTGTCTTAATGTTATGATAACTTGTTTTAGGGACCAAGAGGAATGACTGGCCCTGTTGGACAACAAGGTCCTATTGGCAAGACAGTAAGTAGTATTCAGCAAATTTTATATCACTCTGTTCATATTTTTCAACAAGATATGTGCTGATCCTTTTGCTACTTCCATATAAAGTATTTGTTAATGAGATCAACTAAATGTTCAAATCCATAAAGTAAACAGATGATTACTGATTGCATTCAATATTTATCATAAAATATCTGTTTCGTAGGGAAATGATGGCCGTCCAGGTGTTCCAGGACCAACTGGACCCCCAGGACCAAGGGTAAGTGGCTAATTTGCTTGTTTTATTGTGATGTTATACATGACCATAATTCATTTTTAGCATGTATCATTCTAGAAGTTTGTTGATTTAAGTGCTTGTATGTAAAAGTCTTTTGCTGGAAGCTAATAAGAAAGGAGTTAAATGACTTATTTGCATCAATGGCGCACAGGTATTTCAGAAGAGCTGTTTGCAATTGATGTTTTCATCAATGAGGAAAAATTATTGTAACCTTTCTCAAAAGTTGACAATAATTTTCATTTCACTTTCTAAAAAGTTTGTTGTCATTTTTTGAAGGGTCTTCCAGGAAACCCTGGTGCACCAGGTTTTGATGGGTTCCGAGGAATCAAGGGACACAGAGGACCCAAAGGTTTTCTTGGACCACAAGGAGAAAAGGGAGACAGGGTAACTATCTGTATTTTTTCTACAGTTGTTCTACAATAGATTATACAATAATGGTGCAATTTAGATAATATTTACATGAACCAGGAATGTATGGACTTTCAGCTTAGGCCATTAGCAAAACAGTATAATGGGAAATTTAACATTGCTAAGACTATAAAAACAAGGCTACTTAATGCTTTTTATTCTTAAAGCAAGATATCAGATTGATAACGTTTTATTTCTCTTTGATTTCTTAAGCTTGTTTGTCATTCTGTACAAATATCTTGAAAATGTTCAAATTAAATCTGTAATCAGGTTTTGTTCTTATTCTTATTATTTGATTTTTTAGGGAATTGATGGCAAGAAAGGAGCTGGTGGAATCCGTGGACCAAGGGTAATCCATTTCTACAGTAGTAATCTCTATGTGTTTGGTTGTGCTTTTATAATATGATTGCCCGTGTCCATGCCCAATGTGAGCAAAGCCCAGGTTAAAAGTATTATGCAAGCAAACCTCCGTTACTAGGATTATATATTTCTGTTCTGCAAAATCTAATGTAATTTATGTTGTCTTGAAGCAAGATGCAACTTTATCTGAAGAAATGGAGACAAATAATTAGCAGAAAATCTTTTATTTATCTGCTAAATTCGCCAGACAGCCTTTACCTGTCAATTATTCAGTCTTGTATGTAATTGGTAATTGGGCAAAACCCCTTTAAATGATATCATAGTTTTATCAAGCCTGAAATTAGTGCTATAAAACCCCTTTTCTGTAAATGAGTGTTGTGCCTCTTGACATCTGAATAAACTAAATTACCTTTTTTAGGGACCACCAGGTCTACCAGGCCCTGCAGGATTAGAAGGAAAAGATGGACCAATTGTAAGCTGTACTTTTCATATGTATATAATGCTTCTAATTTTGGAAGTCACTCTGTATGTATATAATAATTCTTGTTTCCTCTTTTACATGAAGCATTTACTTTTCTATTAAATGTACCTGTTGGCATCCTCGTCTTCTGCACTTAAAATGGTAAAAAATTGAAACCTTTTGGGTCCCAACTAGTTGAGTATTCTTGTACACTGCAAGAAAATCTAGAAAATCTGACATTCAAATTCTTTCTCTTAAATCATTGCTGTCAGTTTTTTACTACAAATGTAAAATTGATTGGAATTCTGAAACCATTCACAGGGTTTACCTGGTAAAGATGGAGAAATTGGAGCCCCAGGACAACCTGTAAGTGCAATTTTATGAACCTTCAGACTATTTTATCTCACCTTTCTGCTTATTCTAAGACAGTAGGTATGTAGCTACAGGCCTACCAGCTCTCATACATTTTGCCCTGAGTATTCTGCATTTGAGAAGTGAGGAAAAAAGAAACACAATTGAAACAACAGAACTGATTAACCAAACAAAAGATCTCATGCATCTTTCAACATAAACTTGATAGCTTTGTGGTCAATTTTACATCTGATTTAATTTGTGAAGAATCCAGCTGCTAGATTGTGATTATTTCTTTCTCAGCATTTTAAAAATGTTTTCATAGTGTTTAATCTGGAAAAGTTTCATGAATTTATTTAATTCCAATATTATTTCCATAGGGACCCCCAGGCATCCAAGGAGAGCCAGGAGCACCAGGGCAAAAGGGAGACAAAGGATTTGCTGGACGTGATGGCGAAGCTGGTTTTGATGGTTCTTCAGGCGAAGCTGTAAGTGAACATTATTTTTTGGAATTATGGCATGAATTAAGGGTTAAATTAGATCCAAAGCCTACTAAACATCTGAGGTTATTAAGGCAGTAGACATCCTTGTTATCCAAGGTGTGCTAGCTATCTGAGATTTGTCATGTTTAGCATCAATTAGTTCAAAACTGAAATGCCACGAGCACTATGCAATTAGATTTTCATAAAGGTATGACTAATTTTGAGAAGATTTTGTGACTGTACTGTTGATACCAAGCAATAATTGTGTTGCTTTCCTCAATTGAACATGTAGCTTGTTTCTATTATCAGGGTGAACGTGGAGCAACTGGACCTCCTGGAAAAGCAGGACCAGCTGGCAAACAAGTAAGTTATTAATTGATTTTTGACACTGTTGTAATATTTGAACACTGTTTACGGTGTATCTATTATCCCCACTCTATCCTGTATTGGGTCTGTGAACTTGTGTCAATTGATGGCAATTTTTTGCCAGAAACATAGCAATACATTTTAACACAAACGATGCATGTATTTTTGTATAATCCAGCCAGAGGAGAAGTGCATTATTTGAAAAATTATATGCTACCTAACGTTCAGACTGTAAAGCACATTTTGATATTTTGCTTGTCTCGTTGTGATAGGGTGCCCGTGGTGACCAAGGAGAACAGGGACGAAGAGGAAATCCAGGTCCAATTGTAAGTTATCTAAGATCAAACTTGAAATTAAAAAATATACGTTTTTGAGATCAATTCAGTATTCAAGCTTCTGTTGTTAACTTAAGTTTAAAATTTGTTACAACATCTATTCTATATTTATATGTATCCGGTATACTTATACTGATCTGTGGGTCAAGTTGCAAGTTACTTTCAGTAGAAGCAGGGGTTCTGTTTCTATTATGTATATATCACATAAAGCATGCTATCACTCCATTTCTACAAAGGATTTTTGCACAGCTGATTTAATTGGCTACTGTTTTACAATTGCAGAAATTTTGAAAATCTAGATATTTAAGTATATATATACATGTTGACAATTTAGTTTTTAAGTATTTATTTATATGAACAAAAACAGATTCTAGTTCTTGAAGGTTATTAAATATATATACCTTATATGTTCGAAGATATATCATGCATTCATAATTCTTGACTGTTGCTTTTGATTGTGTTATATCATTATATCATGCCCACCCTCCAATAGTTAATCCCACTGTACCATTTCACTCTTAGGGACCACCAGGATCTTCAGGTCCACAGGGAAGGCAAGGAAAGCCTGGAGTATCAGTATGTTAAGAATCTACTTCTGTTTCCTTTTGCTCTGATTTTTTTTCAATTGTAGTGTTGATGTCAATTCTAATTTTTTTTAATTTTTCACGTAACCTTTGCTTTAAAATTATGTGAATGTATTTTGAAAATAACAGTGTGGCAAAAGATATTGCGATTGAGACTTGGTTAATTTATAATTGACCTTAAGCTGACTTTTGATCGGCTCCAACAGAAGCAAAAGAAAAGAACCCTAAATAAAAGAATTTGAATTCTTGATGCTGATGCACTCTTTTCTTTTCTAGGGAGCACCTGGTCAGCCAGGAAAAGATGGCGGCATTGGATCACAGGTGAGATTAGTGATGTTTCTCTTTACTGAGTTCAACTGGTGAGATTAGTGATGTTTCTCTTTACTGAGTTCAACTGGTAGTGCAGATCACTGATTAAATTTATTTTAACATTAATGCCATACCCAGTTTTAATTGAGGTTTTTTCAATCTCCCTAAAGTCCTGAGTATTAAAATGTTGTGAAAAAACGTATAAATGAATATTAGAATGATTATTATGATGTTGTATTGAGCTGACACTATTTCTTTTCCAGGGTGAACGTGGATTCCGTGGAGAGAGAGGAGCTGCTGGAGTAGATGTAAGCTTATTATTTCCTCATTCCGGAGAACTGGATTTCATTTACTCTAATTTCGTTACTGAAAATATTGTAACTTTGTATCAATAATCAGTTATCATAACGGCTAGTTAAAAAGTCTGCCATTACATTGCAGATGGAAGTGCCCTTCTCGAAAAAATCTTGAATGTTATGAGACCTGAAATCTTAATGTTCCAAATTTCAATTTAAATAGGGTCCAACTGGAGCTGTAGGACGCAAAGGAAGCAGAGGAAAAGCCGGTGCCAAGGTAAGAAAATCAAGTTTTGCTAGATATATGCCTAATAAGAGCACCCAAGAAAAATTTAAATTTATCATTGTATTTCACCTTTTGTATTGTGTATCTGTGGTCTACTTAGAAAACATAGCTCAGTATAGAGACCATACGCTTCATAGAGAACAAAAGTTCAAGAACAATAGATTTTTAAAAATGTTAGAAAATCTTTTTTCTAATTATTCTAATTGTTCCCAAGGCAAATTCTAACCTGTATGAAGGGACTTGTTGTTTTTGCCTGAGTATTAACCAATAAAGACCTTCCATTTGGCGATTGGATCACTAAACTTGAACCCAATAAAAGATTAAATGCTTTCAGTGCAAACGAAACGAAATGACATAACACTGATTTTCTAAATTAACAGCCAGTAAACACTAAAAGTATTATGAAAATCGCTTAAGTAATTTAATTTTCTTCCGCTAGGGTGCACCAGGAAGTGCAGGACCTCGTGGAGACACTGGACCTCAAGGCCCAATGGTGAGACTTTATTTGAATGATTTGCTCGTTTTTTGTGATGATTTTGGAAGAATTATTTCGCTGTTGTAGAATGTAAAATTTAACGTAAAAATCTTTTACACATCTGTATGCAAATCGTAATTTAACCAGTTAGTTGTGATTTTGCTTAAAACCAAAATTTGAAAAAATAGCCAGTTTTAACAGCTAGAGCAAGACAGCTGCCCTCAAATTATGATGAAATGTCCTAAACATTTATATTATTCTTTGAAGGGACCAATAGGAGAAAGAGGACGCCCAGGCCTAAATGGTGAATCTGGAGATCAAGTAAGTACAATCAGGGGTATTTTATTTGCGCTAGATATTCAATAATCAGTTTATGAGATTTTTTAAAACCCACTGTAGTTCCATGAAGCTGTAAGAGTTTCTTTTATTTCAGAATACAGAAACGAGTTTTAGACATACAGCTTAATGTTAGAAAGTTTACAAAGATTAATTAAATTCTATGTTTTGTTGACTTTACCTGCTCCAAATGCATTTTTGTACCCACCAATTGCATTTTCACCCCATTTTTGAGGGTGTAAATATGCAATAATTTGTCTTCATTGATAGGCTAATTGGATTAGCAAGTCCTATAAGATTGGAGAATAAAATGGACAAGAAATCTTTTCAATATTTTTTCTGGTGCAAACTTTTTTCTAAAAGGCAGATTTTCCCCATTTTATTCAGATGGTACAATTCATTATTGTTAGGTCTATATATATATTAGAATAATTTTATATCGTGTTTGATGCTTTAAAGGCAGAGCTGTATGCGCTAGTATCATATTTTTATTTTAAGTTCAGTTGAATTTTGGGTAATTTTAACATTATTATTTTAGGGAGATACAGGTGCATCAGGAGACATGGGACGAGATGGCAGAGACGGAGAAAGGGTATAATGACTATCTTTGTGATCAGACTTAGCTTGGCTTGAGATAATTTCCACCGTCAAATTGCTTCATGATTTAAACATTCATGTGCTGTATGCATAAATTTACAAACCGGTTTCTCGACTGTAATTCAAACACTCCATAGGTTACACCATTTTAAGTCTCTGCTGAGAACACCTGCTATCTAACCAGATTAATTTCTTGATTTTGGTGCTTTTATTTCCTTCCAATCTCATTTTCATAGATCTTGTCTTAAGTGGGGGACTGTTTTTATATCTGTTTTGATTACACAGCCCAAGTGGAAATTTGCCGTAAACTTGTATTTTAACTTTTAAAGTTTTTTACCTGAGGCCAGGTGTATAATCTTCCATATTTCTTTTTACTATTTAGGGTAGCCGTGGTTCACCAGGAGAACCAGGACTGCCAGGCCAAGCTGGACGACCAGTAAGTATCGCTTAAAATGTTCATCACAAGGAAGATAATCTCAGTTATAGTTATTGACTTGAAACTTGAAATTGCATGCAAAGTTGGAAGAAGTGTGAATAGAGACAAAATCTTTGACATATTCCGTGATAGAAACCTGTTTTAAAGATGATAAATTTAAACTTCTATCCCCTCAACAGTTGTCTTTTTTGACAGTATATTTTTTCGTATGTATATTCTTTGGCATTATAATTCCCTCGTACAATGGTTATCCATCCAAACCGTACATGTAGCTTTGATAAAAAACTAAATTTCACTATCCTGATGTAGCTATCATCTTTAATTGTTCACTGAAAATTTGTTTTAATACTTTTTCATAATTTGCAAAATAAGCGTTTTTAAATAGATACCGTATTTGCATGATTTCCAGTGTTAATAATTTTGCGATATAGAAATGTAATGCAAAAAGGTGCTATAAACATATTTGTATTCTATGATAGGGAGAAATTGGAAAAGCAGGTCAAGATGGCTTCCCAGGAATCCAAGGTCCACAGGTAAGGCCTTTAAAATATACTAGTGAGCCTAGAGCTCGTAAACTTTCTCATTGTCTTCTCTTTTTCGATGTATATACATCTAGTAATTGTATTAACTTGCATATAAGTGTAACTATTTCCATTAGAATGTTTGTTATGCTGAAAGGTAAATTTAAAAGTTGACCATGCTGAAGTTGTGTCTTAAGTATATGTTATTATTTACATTTACATAATACAGTTCTTTTTTCATTTCGATTCTGCTTTTCTGCTTGTAATTTTTCTAGTTGTTCTGAAAGTTTTTTTAGCGTATATGCTCAAAGGCATTTAATTTTTCTCTAGGGACCTCCAGGAGATCCAGGTCTTCCAGGAGAACATGGCTCACGAGGACCACCAGTAAGAGCAACTTTATTTATAAATTTCGTATCTTAGGTTTTTCAATTATTACTGCACCAAAGCTAGTGAAATATAAATTTTCGGATAGGCTTTCTTTTAAATACAAATTCTAATCCGCTTTGACAGTTATTTGCTTGCTTGAAATCAACAGTCTGCTACTCAAGTATGTAGATTTTGCTGTAGTTTCTGGTTTATAGGCAGGCTTAATTTCAATCAGTACTAATGAATCTACACGAATACCAAATTGTAGCTTAATTCTTCTTGCTTATATTATTTATTAATTATATAATATTCAAATATAATATGAATTATTTACTTAACACAGAGCTCTCTTCTTGCATAGGGAAAAGCTGGACCTAAAGGAGCTTTTGGAGAGTCAGGTGCCAAGGGTCAAAAGGTAACTTCATATCTATGATTCTGTTAATAGAAATTTGAAAGCAATACCCGATTTCATGTTTGTTGGGACCTATGCTAGTTTTGTGCATGCCATATTGATAACATTGTCTGAAATATTGATTGGTGTGGCTTTACATAGCATTTTTTCTAACGGAAATTGGCGAGCAACACTTTTTTATAAGTTTGTTTGTTCTTTTGTTGTATATATCTGAAATTTGGTATCATTTCGTGAATTTTTACACAGGGAGACAAAGGACCTGCTGGTGCCCCAGGACGCAGTGGATCCGTCGGAAATGCTGTAAGTGTAGTTTTCTGGTTAAAAAAATTATGTTTCAAACTCTTAAATCGAAAATGCAATATTTCATTATACTTCGAACGCATTCCTATGGCGAGCAACATATATTCGCATTGTTACATTGAGTGGACCACCATACCTGTCGCTAAAGAAGTGAAGTTATCATTGAAGAAAAGGTAGTAAAATGATAAACACATGCTGGAAACTTAAAAGTCAAAATCCAGTTGCTGGAAGATCGAATTTAGTCTGTAACTAATGTAAAGAACTTTATTTCGAAGTTGATGTGGCTGTTTATCATGCTGTTTCCCTTGTCACAGTTAGGATGGTGGGCATTTATTTAGATGTATCAACAGGAAACGTACATGACTTCAGCTAGCTCCATAGTCTGATTTTTCTTTGCTGAATATACCCACTGCATTTAGCACACTTATTTAATCTATCCTAGGGTCAACCAGGAATATCAGGAGAGAAGGGATCACGTGGAAAGACAGGTGTTCAGGTAAGTCGAAAGGAGAGAAAAGATTGGCGATTTTAAGTCAAAAGCATTGTTAAAGTAAAAATGGATTTTCGAAGGGAGTAAAGACCTGTTTGGACTAAAGTTGAGCAAAGTACTATGCCAATTTTATTCTTTGTTCTGAAAAGACTCTGAAAAGCTTTTTGCATACCGTAAACTCTCTTTTTAGCCCCTCGGGGGCTTATTCTTTTTCAACACTTTCAAGGGGGGCTTATAAGAGAGGGGGCTAAATTAAGAGAGGGGGCTTAATAAATATTTTGTAATAAAAAACCATTTATAGTGGTAAAATTTTTTGTTATTCGCAAAATAAAAAACATCAAACCAGCCTTCTATATCAATAATATTGTCATCGTTATCATCAATAATTGTTAATTCTAGAGTCATGGTGTGAATTTAAATTTGATGCGAAGAATTGAACGACCAATGAATAAAATGAAATTCTCTGTTTTTGTCAAGTTTACTTATTTCAGCATCAGTGAAAATTTGGGGGAGGGCTAAATTGAGAGGGGGGCTAATTAAATTTTTCCTTCTGAAAAGGGGGCTAATAAGAGAGGGGGCTTAATTGAAAGGTGGGCTAAAAAGAGAATTTACAGTACTTAAGCTGCATAAAGAAGACACAACGATTTACCTAAACATATCGACTAGCTCATCTTAATTGTCGATATTCGGAATAAGTTGTTATTCAATATGCTTGGAAAAAATATCATTGATAACTTTTTCTTTAGGGTGCCTCTGGAGCCCAAGGACGACCAGGACCCCCAGGAGCTGAAGGACCAATGGTAAGACAATTAGCTCTTTTAAAAGTGGCACTTTATATCACAATCCAGTTAGAAATCTTCCTGCCAACCAAATTGAAGATATGATTTCTAGAAAGGAGGCCATGAGCTCTAATTGTTTATAAAAGTCTTCAATGATCATAAATGAAAAATTTGTATATGCTTAATTGCAAGGAAGTAACTCATTTGGTTGTAACAGTGTTGTCTAAGTTTAGAGAGAATTACTTTGAAAGATAGAATCGGGCACATAGTCGTTAGATGATAGTTATGACAATCATGCCTCAAATTTGAAAAATTTTGATATTAGCATCATTGTTGATTTCATCCACTGGGGGGTTGTTTTTGAAGCCATTCATATTGTTGAAAGCAGTGTAAGCAAAATGTTGTTGGAAACAGCAAAAGCTTCAATGTCTGAGATTTCGCTGTAGGGTTCAGCAGGAAGCCCCGGCACACCAGGACCAGATGGACGACAAGGACCAAAAGGTGACAAGGGCATACAAGGCCCCGAGGGAAAAGCAGGCTCTCCTGGTAGACCAGTAAGTCTTGGCTTTAATGTTTGCTTTTTATGTGAATTGCTCAGCATCCTAACACAGTTGAAGAAGAGAAAATTAGTATATATAATTAAGCTAAGTAACTGTTTTCAAAAACTGCCGCATAATTTGAATCAATGTCCTCCATTCTTTATTGAAATCGTTGACATAATTATTTGTTTTTTATTCCTATCTGTTTGAGCGATTGACATTTGAAATGATCTTTAGTTCGACAAATATGAATTGAGCCATTAAAAGATACTTTGCCTATGTGCACCAATGATATTGGTTTCTGACCAGGTTGCTGCTCTTGGGACTGACCTGTGAATGCAAAAAATAAATAGGGAGTTGTTTAGTTATGCAGCACGTTGTTTTTTTCTAATTTTACTTTAAATTTACTAGATAAAATTGAAACTGAGATAAACAAATGTTTATTTCAGGGTCTTGATGGTGCCAATGGGCTTGATGGCAACGACGGGAAAGATGGACGAAGAGTAAGTGAAATATTGTTTGCATTTCTATTCATTTCTAATTTTGTCATTTCATTAAACTCTTCTATTAAATCATCAACACTATTACAGACTTTCACCGTTTGCATCATTGGCAAGTTCCTTTTATATAAACTTTATCATTTTCAATTAGGGACCAAGAGGACCTGTTGGACCACGTGGATCTCCAGGTCGACCAGGAAAAATGGTAAGTTCACAAAACAATTTTGACATCTCATTTATGCCTTCATAACGTGTAAAGTTATTTTGTTGACTGTCTGACAATGAGTGTTTCTTACATGTGCATCTGAGTTCTGTTAAGTCAGATCTGATAGGTAAGGAAATATTCGACTGAGAGAATGTCCGACTTTTCTGGGTTACGACTTATGCGAACTTTTTGACTTGAGTACGGTAGAAAAACTCCAATAGGTTTTACTGAAGGTCATAGCTTTCTGCAGTACGACTAACTCTAAGTGGGATTCAACTGTATATAGGTATAGGTATATATGTATATAGTTTCTTATATATATATATATATATATATATATGAAATTGTAATATATCTTAATTAAAATGATTCTTATAAATGTATATCTTAATTTAAAATGTATTTAAATCACTTGTAAGGACAGTTCAACTAAGATGATCAACCAAGATGTTCAACTAAGAAATCAAGGATGAAATACTAAAGATATCATGGCTACCTCTGTTCAACCAAGCGTAGGAAAATAGTTGCATCAATGAAACAAAAGCAACTCATCAGCGAAGCATAATTTATTGAATATTTAATTTTAGGGTTTGGCTGGACTTCCCGGTATGCGTGGACCCCCTGGAGCAAGAGGACCAAAGGTATGTTCGTTAGAAAAAATTCGATTTGTATCAGAAACTACTCACTATATTCCATATAATTCATCAAAATCATAAGACCTCGTCAAATTACTATGGTATGTTTGTTCCTGTAATTCAACCTTTTTCAAAAAATAAAATTGCCCAACACTTAGCTGATGCTTACATAAACAATGTGTGCTTGTTATTTGAACAGGGAGATGATGGCTTAGATGGACGTGATGGTGAAGATGGCGAGCAAGGAGATGAGGTTTGTTGGCTATTGTCTTCTCAAATCATTTCTGTGAAGTTGATATACTCTTTTTGAATAAACATATTAAGGATTCTCTAGCAAAGACCTCTGCTGCCTTGTTAGATCTCCAAAGATTCTTCATCTTTGAGGAAATATTTGCATGGTGTATATGTATGTAGTTTTTCACATGTTTCATGGTTTTTTTGACCGTGTGTAGCGAAAGTTTTCTTTTCTGTAGGGACCAACTGGACCACAAGGAGATAAGGGACCCCGTGGAAAGCCCGGACGTGATGTATGTCAAAATCTATTTTTATCAAAAATTCTGTTTCAGCTTTCTGCTACTCAGGTTGCAGATTTTGATTTCTACAGCATTGCAAATTAACATTAGTTATATATGTATACCATGGTTTTTCATGTCAAACATTTTGAGCATTAAGGAGCTCATACCCTCAACACTACTGAAACCACAGTTTTTGAACTTGACTAAATCAAGATCGAGTACCAATTGAATTGAATGAAAGTGAATTGAATTGAATTGAGTTGGCTAGCGTTGGTGATTTAGACCCAAGTTGATTATGGCGTCATTTCACCAATTTCCTCATATATTTTCATGTTTGTATGCTAGCATAAATTTAGGTGTTTTATGTCAACTATGGCTCTTAGGCTTTGCTAATTAACATGCGCTCTATCACCTGAATTTTGTACTGTTAAAGTTGTTTACCTAAATTTTGTCAGTTATACTGATTTACTGGCAGTAGGCCTCTTGGATTATCTATTTTTGCCAAATTTCCAGGGCGCTCCAGGAAGAAATGGAAACCCAGGTCAATCAGGACCACGTGGAGATAAGGTTAGTTTATAATTATGAAGTAACTGTCTTGAAGGGAGTTTTGTGTCTTTCTTTCTTAATCTTGAGCCGGCGATGTTCCAATCTTTCTATGGTGATCCTAATGTGTATATATTCTTTTTTTGAAAACGTTGAGGCAACTTTGGATAATATTAATTATCACATATGCATTATCTCATAATATTCATATCACGAAAATTTTGTCGAAACCTGAAGCTTCTGATTTCGTATTCGTTGTTAAGCTATTGTCGTGATTTATAATATGTTCAGGGAGAATGAAATAACCTTTTCTCACAAGTTATACTCTATTCCTCCCTAAGGGATCACAAGGACCTCAAGGCCCCGCTGGAAGCAAAGGTGTCTCTGGAAAGCCAGGAGCACCAGGAGCTCCAGGACCACAGGGTAAACAAGGAAAGAAAGGAGATCAGGTATGCGTTTAGGCTCAGTGCACCTGTAGTAAAACTGTATAAAGCTACTCTTGTTGTTGCGATAAGATGTTAGTGATGCCCAATACGAGCTGCTGTATACTGTTTTTGAGTTTTATATCTAATAGTTGTTTCATTGAAGAACATTCGTAGAATCAAGCTGAGAGCCTAACAAGCCTCATTACGTTCTTTTGTGCTTCTATATATTTCATTCAATAACTAGAAATCGTGGAAGGCATCTAAACTTTTCCCAGTGCTGTTGCTTTTACAATCAACGATGTGCTTGACAGATGACCTATAGAATATTGTGTATCATTCCTTACCGAGCGGTTAGCGTAAAGTGAAGTATCTCTTAAGCTGCAGTGCCAGTGTTCATGAACTACCCTTATAATCTTTTCACCTATGAACTTACTTGTTTTTTAGGGAAAATCAGGAGAGAATGGAGCCCAAGGACCAAAAGGAACCTACGGAGTTGCTGTAAGAACTAATCTACCATGCTGCTTTAAACATTTTTACCAAGCGGTTGCTTACGTCACGAGCGATAGGCTATTTTTTTCAGAAAAATAAGACTATAAATGGTAGAAAGAACATGGCTTTCAGGAGTTAGCCATTACTTTGTAACGAAATACTAATTTGTTTTCAAACAAAAGCTAGAGGACTATTCCGAAGCTGATAGAAAATAAACTGTACATAATACTAGCTTGTTCACGACTACATTTTAGTATTGGTCTTTTTATTAATGCATTTAATCATTTTTAAGGGAGAGCGTGGTGAACCAGGAGAAAGAGGAGATGATGGACCAGCTGGAGCCAAGGTAACTGAATTCATTTGGGAATATTTCGTAACAAAATGTGCATTTGTGTATTTTAGGCACAAGATTTCTTTTCATTTTTGACATCACTGCTGAAACTTGATAATCTCTGGCCGATTTTTGCGAAAATATTAAACTCATTATTCATTTTTAGGGAGATATTGGCTACATGGGTTTCAAGGGAGAGAAGGGAATCAAAGGACCAAAGGTATTGTTGGATTTACTCTACTTCAAGTTGCATTTCCATGGTTTTTCAAAAAGTTCCTCTCACGAGAAAAGCATTGGTTGATCCCTTTCTTTATTCAAATCTTTTCAAAAATCTGTTCAAATATTTGTACAAAACTTGAAATGTAAGCATATATTTTTAAGTAGATATCATAGTCGCTTTCTTTAAATTTGTAATTTTGATTTAAGGGCTCTCGTGGAATCCAAGGATTCAAAGGAAAGCCAGGAGACAGGCCAGGACCCGTAAGCTCTCTTTCAGCATTTAATTTTTGTTGTTATCCTTCGTCTGTTAATTTCTGTGCTTCTATGTCTGTATTTAACTTTCTGTGCTTCAGTTTCTATGCTTTAGTGTCTTTGTCTAAATCTTCCTGTAGCCAATTGCTTGATGTTGCTAATGTATTATTTCTTGAGCCAATTTATTGATTATTGTTATATTTCTGAAAATCCATATTATACATTTGAGCCTGAGCAATAAATTGCAATTTTACGTCACCTTCTACTAACAGCACATCTGAACATAGCTCGGCGCTGCTCAAGTTTGCGGGCCTCTTCCAACTGAATGCCATCCCAATCCAATTTGACATTGCTCTCTTTCTTTCATCCGAAAAAGTTTTCGGGTCATCACCACTGTTGACATCAAAATTATCTTGATCTCTCATATTTGTTTTACTCTGAATTACGTAGATTTGAACTATTTATTGTTCGTGAAGTCTTTATGCATTTTACCTATTTAATGATTTTTGTGTTTCATTCTAAATATATACCTTCTTAACTATTCTGTCCCATCTATTATGAAAATGAATTTTTTGCAATCGCTGCTCGCATCAATAATTCCCAACAAACTTCAGTATTTCAGTTGTAAATTGTTTCCATATCTAGGGTCCAGATGGAGAACCAGGCCCACGTGGTCAAAACGGTATCCCAGGACCAATGGTAAGTAATCTTTGTCCTGCTTGGTATTATATCTAAGGTCTTTTATTGTTTAAAGTCCTTTATTTAGTTTAATATCGTTTTATGTATTTTTTGCCAATTACAGCTTGCCTTTTGGAGATATTTTCCTTCTGTTGAAGTTCTTCATCTTCCGCGTAAGCTTTAAAAACTGCAAAATGCATTTCTCTTTGTTTAAGGCTGAATTAAGAACTAAGAATGATTCAAGGCTAATTTTTTCTCTATTGCTTCTAAACCTTTTTTGTCTTCTAGGGAGCTCCAGGACAAAAGGGTGTTCGAGGACCTAGGGTAAGTCTTTTGTCATATGTTTTTCACTTTGATAAGTAGTAACTACTTAACTTGAGTGCAATAAGGCGTCATTATAATAAATAAAACGATTAGGGAAGGTGCAAGATATTTGAAAACTATCTTGTTCATTTGTATCATTAGCGTGCTTTTGCTGAAAGACACTTCTTCTTCAAAAAAAGTAAGAAGCTCCATTTAATTTTCATAGGATTTTCCACGTAAACTTATGTCAATTTTTTGTATATCATCTTGAGATATTTAAAAGTTAAGATATGCAATAATAATAATTGTTTTCATTATCTTCTTTACAGGGCCCAAAAGGCTACCCAGTAAGTACTTTTTTATTTAACAATACCTTATGTTCTATTGATTGTCTATAAACCAAAGATATTACATTTTAAAGGGTCATCAATTCCTAAAAGCAATGGTCAATTTGCCAACTTTTGGTTATTCTTTTCTTTGATTGTTTTTAAACCTTTCAACAATTATACACATTTTTATTACTTGTGAATGTTTAATACCTTTAATGGAATTTGTCAGCGTTGACCAATTTTGCTGATATGTGAAACAACTTGTTAAAAATCTATTCGCCTCTGGCTTGCTCTCTTTTTTCTATGGTAATTTTCTATAAAACAATTTTTCTCATTCATAATCCAATTTATCTTTCAGGGCAAAGATGGACAAAGTGTAAGTTTATTTTTTAAGTTGTTACTATCTACGATCCTTCTTTTTGAGTCAGTTGCCATGGCTTTGCAATCTTAATTTATATAGGCAATTGTGTCTTTTGGCAGTTTTCTTTTCATTTGCCGATCTGCAAATATTTGAACTTATGATTTTGTAAAGTGGCTCAACCTCGCCCGAATGAATTTTGTGACGATCTATGTATGTAAAGGGAGTGCATTAGGCCACAGGCCGTTGCATCCAAGCCTTGATAGGAACAGCTACAGCAATTTTTCCATTTCTGCTCTAACTACAGTCTTTGCGTTAAGACCTGCACCTGAGGTTTCTATGTGGCTATTACACTAAATAAAATCTTGGCATACACACAAAAATCGCCAAATATGCCTCTGGTATCCCAGACAATTTAACTATTAAATATAACGGTCTGCTTACATTAAACGTTAATACTCTGAGGAGAGTCGTTTGAAAAGTACTTAAGTATGCTGTATTTTCAATGCTACCTTCAAACATGCAGAAGTACGTACACGGTAGATAGGGACGCTGTTCAATTAAACTTCAATCGCTGAGAACTTTTTTTGGTAGTTGGCTGTTGAACGCCAGGCAACATGTCGTTTGAATTGCTTTTGCGCTTTGTTTTACTGCGTATCTAGTATGCAATTTATGGTTTTCATTTCGTTGCTTACATCTGTTTTGCTTTCATTTTATCAGGGACCACCAGGACCACCAGGAACTCCAGTAAGTACATTTCTATGCTGGTATATACAAGAACTCACTTGCTTTTTAAATAATTAAACAATTATTTTAGTAAACATTGGTCCTAGCGTGTGTCGAAGTTGACAAGCTCGACAAGCTTCGCTCCTCTGAGTTATATAAGACTTAGTTGATATGTTATTCTGCAACAAAGGAAATCATCGTTCCAACTATTTGTGATTTATTCTGTGAATTTTTGTACTGTCCTTGCTACTATGTCAATGCCAGCCAATGAACTTCGGGCAGCAAAAGTGATTTGTTATTAAAATGATTATTATTCTCATTTGTTGATTCATTGACACGTTGAAAGCAGTTGTTATTGGCAATCATATATAGTTGCGTAGTAGTATTGTAGTAGTATTAAGGTATTATTGAGTTTACTGCAAAGAGCATAGACTCAGCTCTCAAGGACTCATTAGAGTCAAGGTTCCTAAGGTTGTTGTTTTAGGCCTTCGACTAGTGACATCGTTATTAGTTTATTCAAGGCCTTTTCCATAACATCTCTCAATGCTTAATCATTTTTTAATTTGTTTTAGGGACAACCAGGTGCTAGCTTCCAGGTAAGCAAGGACCTTTTACTTCTTAAATATTTTGGTTTAAAAAGTTACGACATATTCCCATTTGGCAGTAGAGGAATCAAAACTTTTGCTGTGCTGGGATGTGTCTCATTTTATTTGTCCAGGGTCGTTCTTTGAAACAGAATTTCCAGCAGTAGAGTATATCCTCCGAATTTCTAATGAAATCTGCCAGATCTGCAGGGTTGGTGCCCTTTGCCCTAGTACTTGGTCAAGATTATTTGCCCAATTTTTTTTGTTATCCATTATTGCTTGCTGTCAGTTTTTTGTACGTCTGCATATATATATTTTTTTCTTTCGTTTTCCTTTATTGTAATTCCTGGTTTTCGGGATAAACCTACAGTATAGTTTTTCTTATACTTCTGCAGAATTCTTCGTGTGATTGTTGAGAAAAGAATTATGTCGAAATGATCAACGCTCAAATATTGATATTTTTGTTTCAACCATGTCATAAAGTACTTTTCGATCTTTTTATTTCGAAAACTCAAATGAATTTTGATTTTTTTTAGGCTCCATGGGCTGGCGGTCATATTGGAGAAGGTAATCTTAAAGGACCTTACGAGGGCGAAGGCGAGGAAGGAGAGGGAGAAGGAGACCGAGAAGGTCTACCCGTCAGAAACCCCTTCCTCCAATTCTACAGATACTATTCAAGCGACAAGAAGAGCAAGCCCACCCCAGAGATATTAGATAAGCTGAATAACAAGTTTGTCGGCAAATTGGCAAAGATCCAACAGTTGGTCGAAAAAGTCGAGAAACCCGACGGATCAATGGAATACCCAGCCAGAACTTGCAGAGACCTCTTTGCCTTCCATCCCACATCCAAGAGCGGTATGATGTTTAACTAGCTTAGTTTTTTTAGCTACCTTTACGATTTCTGCCCTGATATCAAGCACAACAGTAACGTGGCATCTTTAATCTGATTTCCCTTACGCCATTGCAAGCTTCGAGTGATTGATTTGCCAAGTTTGCAACTACTCTAACTGCTGTCCAAATATGAAAACCACAGCTACAACGTTGCAAAGTTAATGCCATAGAGAGAATATCCTATCAATATTGGACAATTAGACTTTTTTGGCCAAATTTTTACTTTTCATAAATAACTCCTCTTTAGGCCCATTTTATCCTTACACCAAAAGGCTGTTCTTGCTCATGAGCAGTCGCACTGTTCGGCAGAACCATTTATGCATGCTTTAATTTCTAATTTTCAAAATGCCGAACAAACGAAGTAAAAATGTTTTGAGACTTCGAAACAATGTGAATCTCACTATCAGTTGTTAAATCAAAACCATTATCCCGCACAGGATACTACTGGGTGGATCCCAACATGGGTTGCAAGAGCGACGCAATCAGAGTCTACTGCAACATCACAGAAACCGAAATCGCCACATGTGTTTCACCAGCTGGTGGAATGGTGAGATCATAAAATCTCTTTGTTCTTTTTCATAAAATTGATGTTGATTATCGTGTGTTGTTGCTCTTTTCAACTGACTTAATAAATGCATCAATGCAGTCGTGCTCGTTATCATACATGCTTCGGAACATTGAATTCTTTGTACAGCATACACTTCTACATTAAAACTATCTTGCTGCTTTAGGCCGTCCAGAAAGCTCCTTGGGCTAAGAAGATCAGAACCAGTGCACAGAAATGGTTCGGAGAAGATCTTGAGCTTGGAAAGGTAAGAAAACCTAGCAAACTGCTTTTGTTTTTAAAGTCACCTTGAAAATGGAAAGAAACTCGGGAACAGAAAACTGTTGATAGCATTAGGAAGTGGGTAAAAAGCATCTCAAAATATAGCAGCTGATAAGAGCTTTTTTAAATACATATTAAATCGATAGATTATTTTCAACATATCCCGGTTTTCATCCGCAGATTGAATACAAAGCTGACGATTCGCAGTTGGACTACCTTGGTCATCTGAGCAAGGCTGCATACCAAGAGGTCACTTATCACTGCAAGAACTCAGTTGCATGGTTCGACAGAAGCAATGCCAACCACGACAAATCTCTCAAATTCAAGGGTGCGTTTTGTGTTTTCGTGCTCCGCTACTTTTAATTGTTCACTATCCCAATGGATGTTGGAGAACCTTTTTTTAGCTCCCCATTCATCCCAGTTCATAACACTGCTAAAATGGTTAAAAAGAAAACCCTTAAAACGATGTGCAAATATGCAAAGTTGATGACATAATTAAAATGCAGTATATGTACATGAATTATTTCAAAGAACTTCCTTACAGTTCCAGCTGTTGGAACGCCGTCCTTTCTGGAATATTTAAGCTTAGAGAATCACCTTGCTTATGCCCCTCTTCTAATCTTAACAGGAATGCAGAATAAGGACTTTGGTATCAAGGAGCCAGTTAGATTCCAGCCACGAAAGATCGTAGATGGTTGCCAAACCAGGGAAAACCAATGGATGAAATCTGTCTTCAGATTTGAGGCAAGAAAATTCATCAACCTACCAATTAAAGACTTCGCCCCTGCTGATGCTGTTGGCAAGGAATCCAGCTTCGGTCTAGAAGTCGGACCAGTATGTTTTGTGTAAGAAGTTTGCTGGACTTTTATTTTACCATTCCTATTGAATTTTACTCGGTTAATATTGTTGATGCATAGTAATTATCAATTAGTATTTTGTATTGCTATCGTAGACCCCATCCACTGTATTTTATGGTCCTCCCATGCGCGCGCTTATAGTAATTAAAAAAAATGGGGAAAATCTTGCTTATTTGTTTCAGTGTTTTCTGCCAAATAGAACTTCTAGAATTCCGGAGCTTAGGTTCTTTAAATTTGTGAACTTTCCTGTTTTCCTGCAACTTGTCTGTTATGTAAGAGGCTCAAACCTAAATTGACGTGAAAGAACATTTAATTTACTGACTCGGAAATTAAATACCAATACAAAATAAAGAGCATAAAGCTCCCTCAGAAAAACTGCCATAAACATTATAAAGTCATTCATGATGCTACGTTGTCACATCGAGAGCGAGTTGGACTGTCTGTGCATCGGCGCAGATCGCTCAATTTACCATAAATCTTTAACAGAAAGGGGTTACTGGGGGAAGTTTTGTAAAAGTTTTTGTAATTGTAACAGAAAGGGGCTACAATAATTCCCAAATCTGATTGATAACTGGGAGAGAATGGACAGGAAATGCCTTTTCCCCACTAATAGCCGATGCACCAGTCTTACCGTATGGCATAAAAAAAACGCTAAGCAACAAAAAGATGCCTAAAGGTATGAGAGGTTTTACCGATGCCGTGTAAAAGAAACTCACTCGCAAAGCTATACTGAAAAGGCATTTCCAAAAAGAAACAAAATAAGGGAGGGTGGAAAAATAAAACAGCCTGACTGTAATGAGTCTTCACCAAGCAAGGAGTGACCCAGGCTATGCTAAAACCTGCAAAACCCCTAGATTAACCGAGGGAATAGAAAAAGCCACGAAACACACATTTTACTCAAGTTTTACAAATCGAATCCTCTGGAGGCTGACCCCGCCTTGCCCATAAACTAGTAGAGCAGGTAGAAAATAAGCGAGAGAGCGTGGCAAAATAGACCATAACGAATTGGAAATAGTAGCAATCTGAAGCAAATTAGTTAAAGCTCAAAAGCCCCTCATGAAATAAACTCTGATTAAATTCATTTAATTATCATTTATATTCCCAGCTTTCCTTCAAGTTTTCGATTTTTATGTGTTACGTTGACTACTCCTGGTTCTAATCAATATTTTATTGAATTTAAGCAGGAAGAAGTTTGATAAAGAATCAATATTTTGTCTTGAATATACCTTCTCTGAGATAAATGTTATAAAACACTATCTTTGCTGAATGCCGCATCCGTTCCACCCTAGCGAAAAGTTGTACCGATATTTCTGTTTTAAAATAAGTCTAGTTCATCATTAGCTCAGGTAAAACCTCTTGTGTGCAAGTACCATATTTTGTTTGCAAGGCTCCGAATAGAGAGGCATTTCTCCTGACCACTCCTTATGGCATTTCGTACATCTGCATGGCCTTTTCTGTTTTTGTGGTGGAGGCTTCAACAACAAAACCGATTCAAAACATGTCTTAATTGGTTACTTAAATTCCATTGGTTATAATAAATGGGGATCTCTGAGACAAAATGAAAACTACTTCCCTCAATATCATTCAAAAAATCAAAACGAGCCCTTTAGCATCGAGAAACCTATCCTTGTAATCAGCTTTTTTTGTCCTTTCAATTTTCAAATCAATCTTGTTCTCACAAAACTCTGTTCATTGGATGCTGCCAAACCCTGTTGAAAAGTGTCAAAGTTTCAGTAGTTTGTTAAAAATGTCAAGGTTGTAGCAGGGTTGCCAGACGGGTCGGACAAACCTAGGCCCAAATGCAAATAAAAAGGCCAAATTAACAAATTGCCTAAAAATACACAGCGCAAAATGAAGTATATGTTTCCATGCCTGAGCCTTTAAGATATTTTCCAAGCTCAAGCAAGAAATTG
This sequence comes from Rhopilema esculentum, assembly GCF_057945365.1. Lineage (NCBI taxonomy): Eukaryota > Metazoa > Cnidaria > Scyphozoa > Rhizostomeae > Rhizostomatidae > Rhopilema > Rhopilema esculentum. The sequence goes on from NC_142830.1 coordinate 6,916,500, forward strand.
AAAAGCTTTCTCCTTCAAAAAAATTCCTTTGCCAATCGCTAGGTTAGCAGATAATAATTTAGTTTACACCGTGCAGTATTGTTCCTCCAATTCATAATTTCTTTGTCTTGTTTATAACTATCAAAGTTTATATCAAACAAAGGAACGACCTCGTAATGTTTGATAAGGCCAAATAAGGCCAGATTTAAGTAGTAGGCCAAAAACAAATTTTCCAGGCTATTTCACTCTGAAAAGGGGCAAAATTGGAAAATTTGGTTGATAAAGGGCAATCTGGCATCCCTGAGTTGTAATGACATATCGATTAAGATATATCATTTTTGTTTGTTGAAAACGCCTGTATGCCCTCCGTACCTGCTTACAACCAGCTGTTTTTCTTGAGATGTTGTGTTCCTTCTTTATGATAAAAATCAAGGTTATCTTTTGTTGTTCAAATTGACCAGGCTGTATTTAGCCTTATCAGCTTCAAACGCAGTGTGCAAACTATGAATCAGATCAACCTTCAATCGCTAGGATTTGCTAAATCGACGGGAAAATGTTATTGTTACATACGATTTTATAAACTGACTCTTCGGAACGGATACTGAACAAACAAGCTGTAAACGTTTCAACACAATTTATTGTGTTGGGTTCCTGTATAAGGGTACCTTTTCGATTCTACTCAAAAACTTTTGAGTCAAATCTTTAACAATAGTATTTATCAAATTACTCATTAGGTTTTAAACAGGACATTGGCGTCTGAGAGCAGATCCCAAAAGGTTTACAATCAGGGGCGGCGCTACGGGGTGGAAATGTCCACCCCACTCTTTTCAAGATCGACTTTCTAATCTTTCCAAAACTGGATTAAAAACATAAGGGGGTGTTAGTTTTCTTCTCTGAGATTGGTACTTTTTTCATTTTGATGGTCAGTTACGGTTCTTTTCAGATCTTAGCTGTCATAGAATATGGTGTGTTGGATCATCAGTTCCGTAAATAGTGAGAAACTAAAATGAAGATGATCTATTACACGGGTTTTTTTTCGTGCTAAACAGTTGGTTCTTAGCGTGTGATCTTGGCCTTCCTTCCTTGGTAAAGGTTCTTGGCAATGATTAACTTTGAAACATGTACCCACAATTATTTTAAGCTGTACGGACAGTATAGTTGCAGCCCCACCTGTTACAGCTTCATCACCTTTTAGCCTCAATGTCAGACGAATGGTTGGAAAACCTTGTTCAAGTTAGCATCGATATGGCAGGTAAAAAGACAAAGGAAGCCTCGATATAAGTTTAAAACCATTGCTAGCTAAAAAATACCACTCTTGAATTAACTTTTATGTTACTAGCTTTTATGTATGTAAACCTTTATATTTATTGGATAAATCTAAATTGAGGGTATCAAAATATGTCAAATTTGGTTATCAATAACGAGCGCGATTTATCGTACGGTGTTGCACGCTCCAACCCTTCATTGTCCACCCCACCATTCTGGAGCTGGTGCCACACCTGTTTACAATAGCTCCAAAATCAGCTTTTTTCCAAGAAACGTTGCAATTTCTGCTTTATTAAACTTTGAGTGGAATTTACGGCATTGAAAGGGACCAAATATTGTGACGATTCCTCCCTTTTTCTCCCACTTATGTAGGCGTCTCCTACATTTGACTGCCCTTTGCTGTTTAAGTGAACGAAATGTACAACCTGTGTCCTCTTTCGATTTGGAAAAAGTGCCCTTTATCGGAAACGTGGTGTCCCTCCCTACGTATGCCACTCCAATATGAATGCTTCCATTGACTCTATTCTTTAGAAGCAATAACTTTAAAAGTGGTGCAAAATTATAGGCATGTGGTAAAAACAAAACTTTTGGGGTCTGGAACACAGGCTACATCCTACAAGCCTGTTCCTAATGCTACCAGGAATAAGTGGTGCCTCGAAATGGGCGAGGTGGAGCGCGGTCACCTTTCTCACAACCTCTAGAATTAAAGAAGATATGATAACAAATTGGGTTACATGCATTAAAAATAATGTTAATGTTATCCATCAATATTTCGTTCTATTTTCACTTAAATATTCAGCCCTTCAAGAGTCCCATAAGATAAAGTCAATAAACTTAAAGTTAGGCTACATCACCGATAAAAAATATAATTACTATGTGCTAAAAGCCACTAAATCGATAAGAACAATCTAAAATTCTATTCACAATGTGCCAATGATTACAAAGAAAATTATGCACTACCGAGAATCCTCACATGAGCCCCCACCTTTGAATGGGCCCCCACCGAGCAAGCACCCATTGGCGGAGGTGTTGCCTCAACAGCAAAGGCTTATTCCAACATATCTGCCTTTTTAAACATACTGAGCAGCTTCAAATAGAGGAAGAGCATTTACGCTGGCAACATTTTTGACTGCTGCTATATAAGCCCCCACCTTGTGAAGTGGAACGTTTTTGTTTTACCATTGTTTTGCCGTTTTTCTTGGCATTTTGCCCCCGCTGCCCTCTTTGAGTGCAGGCATCCCTGGGTAGATTCTTTTTCGAACCATTTGGAGAGAATGCCTTCATAGACCCAGCCAGGCTATTCCACAACTTTTATGGATTTTCCCAAAATGATAATAATGAGAAGAAAACGTTCAACATACCTAGAAAACACAACATAAACATATTATATTCTGTCGAAAAATTAATAAAGGCTTCATTCGAAAGAACACACCGATTGAAAAATGAAAGTATTCAAGGAGGGGGAAGTACTATATGGGCCCTGGACCTGAGTTGAAGAGCTAGGGAACTGAGCTGTTATTAATGGTGGAATTCAACAAATTATACTTTTGCTACTGTTTTTAACATCATTATGTGCAAGAGACCCCCTTGTTATTTGATTGCACTACACCACTGAAGTGGCGCTTACTGCATGAAGTGGAAGCATTCCTTGAATGACTGCCTCAGTTTCAGAGCGAGGCAGGATGACTAAAGTGAGTTTCTGGCCGGAAAAACAGAGGAAAGAGTAGCAAAAACAGAGTAAGTTATTGGATGATGAAGTGCCGAGATAAAAGTAAGTTAAAAGAACTGATTTTGAGTAATAAGTATCTTATCTTCTCCCGTGTTATTGTGTAAGCCATGTCTTGATGTATGATGATATATTACGTTAGAGACCCGCCAAGTCCAGAATTCTATTGGCGTCGTTAATTATTGTACAACCCAGGTAAGGCAGACATGTTAGCTATTGTCTTTATAAAATATTCATTTTATAAATTTCAAAGTAAAATTACGAATTACAACTGCTATTTTTTCCTTGAAAATTTGATTGTAATTATTACTGGCATACAGCTTTTTAGTTTTACTGCATTTCTCAGTTAACTTTTTCAATGTAATTAATAGCAACGGCATATTGTAAGTTATTTAGTTAAAGTTGCTTAAAGTCACACAGTTACCTTAAGTAACTGCCGTTATGTTAAAAAAGCGTGTGAGTCTTGAGTTTTTCCAGCTTAAATGAAAGCTGAAAGTCGGCACCTCATCAGAAACTAAACGAACACATGATGTTTTTGAGTGGACACATAAAGGAAATACATTTTAATGTCATTGCAATATTTAAGAATGGCTTCCACACAGGAAGAATCTTTTAGAGCTCCTGCCTGGGTCAAAGGGACTTAAAACCTAATCATAGTGGAAAAAGAGCCTGATTCATTTTTTAACGTATATTTCTTGAACAACAGCCCTGTAAAGATATAAGAAAATTAAAATGGTAGTAAAAGGCTTTACCTTTCTCACTGGTATAAAGATGTTCATGCAAATTTCTGAGAAGTAGTATAAATTTTGATATAAAGACAGTTTGATACAAAGAAGATAATTCAATAATTTCATTCTAAGATGTATATATGTTTATACCTATCTGCTGGTAAGTAATGTGGGTGCTGTTGCATGACTGTAACTAAGAAAAAATACTATTTTATTCTTCTGTGAACTTTGGCAAGTCTAAGTACATGCAACCATGTAGTTGGAAATATATTTTGATATTCTTCTAGTATTTCAAACTCATGTCAAACTGTCACGAGGCTATGTTAAAACAATTAGTTTGTGACTTTGACCAAAACAATAATAAATCTTGTTCAGAGGCTCAGTATGCTCTTTTTATAAAGATATCAAGGCTTGATTTGCCAAAAGGGTGTAGTATTATTGGCTTTCTACCTTTAAAGGCACACTGTTGTATTGCTAGTTTTGTCTTGCTTTATGTCTTGCTTTATGCGTTATTTTTGATGTAAAGCCAAACTGGGTAAGAGTGATGCATTGTTATGTTTTGGTACTCCAATACAATTGTTTCGACCAGTAATCAATGCAACAGTGTCCCTTTAACCAAAAGCTAGATAAATTTGTCTGTTAATACACTATCTTGGGGGTTGTTGTAAAAATGCTTTTATTCCATTAACAATCGAAGCAAGCTTTTATACAATTCAATGTTACTGGTTTATAGTTGTGAGGAAAATTTTTTATTTAGTCTAGATGACCAATAAATTAAAATTTGCAGTCTAAGTGGCCTATTTTAAATATAAGTAATAGTAAAAACCTGACAAGAAGGACCATGTCTTCTGAATATCACTGTCTCATTTTCTCAAATTCATACAGCGATTTCAAGTGATTTTTAACATATTTTGCCAGGCCAATAACAGCTTTCTGAGTCAGGCCAACAATTATGCTAATGCAGGCACGTGGATAAGGAGGGGCTGTGGGGGCTATCTTGGAAAAAATGCAATAATTTTACCAATGCATCACCAGTCAAACCACTTTTTATTTGGTTTAATCCCCCCCTCCACTTTTTTAGACCCTTCACTTTTCTCAACGCTCTGTGGAGCCTGTTATGTCTCTATTTTCATTTGTCAAGGAGTTTGATTGTTAAGGTTTGCGCTGCTTGAGGGTTTGACTTTGGTTGCAAACAAGAAGCCTGGTTGATGTGAAGTAGAAAGATGTCACTATTGAAATAGTTATGATTTTAATCCCAACCACATCTTAATTCAAATAAACCATCAGTTTGTCTCTCTTGGCAACAGGACTAAGTTCAGTCCTCTTAGATCATCTTTTGAACTGTTTGTTCATTTTGAATAAAAAAGCTCACCAAGTTGAGAACTGGAAAAATTGGAAATATTACATTATGTTGTGAAGGGACAAATATGCTATTGTACTGTCCAGACCACTGTTAGTGTGGCTTGTAAATCTTTGTAATAAGTAATCAACACAAAATATTTGACATCAAACCCAAGCGTGATATAAAAATATTGGTTAGAGCAATAGGACCTGCAGAGATGTAGCCAGGAGGCAATGGGGCAAAATAATTAACTAAGATGTATTTCAAAAAGAAAGCTTGACAATGCAAAAATTTACTCTAAACTTTTTCAATCTTCAACTGTTAGACTTAATTATTTCTTTGACTTCGTAATTTTACTTGTTATATCAATGGACTGAAGTTAAACGAAATTGTTTTACTTCACAGCAGCAATCGTGAATGCGATTATTCAAAGGACACTAAAATCATAAATATAGCTTTGAATAGTACCATTTTTATGTCAAGGTTTTGAGTGTTTGTGAATTTGAAAGGCACGCTGCTGTTTGAATATCTTTACAATCGATCGGCTACATAGAATAGAAAATCTCAAAAATAAACTTTATAAGCTGTGTAGAAAGCTTTTTAAACCTATTGACATTGTGTTTGAATTTATTTTCTCGTAAAAGTTAAATGTACATTTATATTTATTGAACTTTGTTTGAATTAATTGGTCCCCATGTTTGCCTATTTGACTGAAAAGACGTCCTTTTGCGGTCTCTGTGTTCTTGTTGATTTGCGGCCCTGTTACCAGATTCGGTGCAGCACGCTACACCAACACTCGAAATAAGTCTTTGGTTTTTTAGGTAAATGGACTGTGTCACAAGATCTCGCACTTCTGTCTTCTTCAGCTTACCGTATAATTCAGTTGTTCTGTTTTCGTAACCAGTAATTGACATTTTGTTTTAATCTGGATTATATGAATCGATTCTTATTTTAGGCGATTCGCCGTAAACCACAGTCGCAATTCTTCTTCAGTTCAAACTAGATGAGAATGCCGGTTTCCCAGCTCAAATCTGGTTTCACAAATATCAAGCTCAGATGTAAGTCAATTACGCGACGCTTTCAATCATTATTTTCAATCGTATTGCAGCTTCAATTTTTTCACTCACAGTTTTCTGCCGGCACTAGTTCGATGGTACCTTTGAGTATGTATATACAATGTACACAGTCACTCATTCATAAAATGGCTTTTATAGCAAGCTGAATGTTAGGGATCCAGATACTTATTTACCGATAATATTTCTTTTCATACTGCATATCTTTCATTAAGTCAGTCATTTTTATGCCTAATGTATAAAAGTTTAAACTTAAACAAAGTTAGGTAATTATGCGATAGAGCCTGTCGTTTAGGGCGAATTTTAAAGTTCATTTCTCGAAGTGGACTCACTCACTGTGCTCTATTACCCTATATTTTTGATGGTCACAGGTGGAATTTTGATGCGTAAGGTAAGCCTGGGCCCGTTTTGGTAAGCCGTGACCTTCTTTGATTCAACGTATGAAATTGTCCTTCTTTTCTGTACGCGTAAAGTTTGCGTAGACCCAAAAGATTCTTGTTTCTGTTATCAACTAGGCTAATAAGTTTTTGCTATTCTAGTATTGCCTAGTTTGCACCTTTGTCGTATTTCAATGCAATGTAACATTGCTAAAACCAACCTATTTTTTAAAGGAGACCAGCTTATTGTTAAGATATTTTCTTCTTACTTTTTGAGTCTTTTGTTCAGTTCTTTATTGTATCTTCAAAAATTTTACCTTCATCCAAGGATTCTGTTGCTTTAAAACCATAAAGATCCTATTGAAGCAATAAGGAATTACGCCGTAGGTATTTTTTCATGAAAATAAGATGCCAAGAAACCCATTTCCAGCTTTGTCTACCCACAAAGTCTTATCAAAACAAATCCTGACGGAAAATGGCAGCATTCGGAGTATTCTGCTTGCTTTCGTCAATTGGCGGAATTTTGACAGAAAGCTATAAGTCAATCTTGTTTACCAGAACCAAGGGTTGCATGAATTGCGGTCGATTTGTATATATATTGAACAACGCTGCTTTTGTCGGCCTTTCCGTCATCCCCTTTCTTCATTCTTACTCACCCTGTTTGTAATCTGGATTGAGAAATCAAGCTGGCTTTTGTTCAGAACCACTTTAAAACATCAATATTGTCTGAAGTTGGAAGTCATAGTTGGTTGTTTGGTTGGAACAATCTGCCCAGTCACCAAATAGCTTCCATTTCAGGTTACTATTAGTGGTGATCTTTTCTTTTGCAACAGATTTCATACAAATAGCTGCTCGTGTCAAATCTTCACAAATTAAGATGTTTAGCAGGGTGAAGTGTTATAACACTGTGGCTATAAAGAACAAGGGGGTAAAAACATACCTTTCCTGAAAAAATGATAGCAAAAGTAGAAATTGACGACTGATCAGTATAAACAACTGGGATTAACATCAGCCTCGCCCTTTCCTGAGCCTCCTTGAGCCCCTAGCACTTAACCCCATAATTATGGCATGAAAATTATGAAACATTATTAGATAATTAGATATTCCCGTCAGCTGTTAGCATTCTAAGGTTTTTGCATTATGTCTATCATTCAGAAGTATAATATGCTTCGTATTGCTTTAACCTTATTTGAAATTGATTAATTGTTGTATAGCTGTTTCAACACTTTATCGAACCGGAGATTTGAATCCAGAGAAATTTTAATGTTTCAAGGCGGTGATAAGTTTCTTAGTGGACGTCATTTTCAGCTTAAGTTACACTTGAAAGATTGTTTGATATATAATAGCTTGATAATTCTACACGTGTAACCAACTCCACTAGAAGCTTTTTTAACCAAAAAGTCAAATCTGTTTATTTTGAATAAAGTAACGCCCAGACACGCAAGTAGGGCAAGGGGAGCAAAGCGCCAAGAAAAGGACAAAACAATAAGAGAATAATAAACATTGCTAAATTTTGAAGTGGCAAGGGGGTGCCTCCGTGCTCCTGTTTCCATGGTTACGCCAAAACTTCATTACGGAAGAAGAGCTGAAATTTGCAAGAGACAAGAATATCAAAAGGATTGTAACATTCTTATGTCATGCCTAGTGCCGCTTTGACGAGTTTATGGCTGTTTATACTTGATATGATGTCTGTGCTGTTGTGTTACTGAAAGCTTTTCCTATTGGTGTCGTAGCCAAGCGTTGACAACGTAAGCTATGTGTAATTGCTTAGACTGCCTGTTGTCAAAATGTTTTTCTTTCTGAATTGGTTTTCTTCAGCCACCTTGTAAAAATGCACCTGTTCTTTTCGTCAATGTTTGTCATTTGTCTTTCTTAAATTCTGCTGTCTTCAGTAATCAATATTCGTTTTTAATTGCGAGCAAAATAGATGTCAAATATAGTCTTACCTGGAGGTTTGCTTGTTTAACGAGTGCCTTTAAAAATTTGTGATCAACTTTTAAACTTGCGTTCAATTTGGAAGTGACGTCTTGGTGCTGCTGTCGTAAGGAGCTAGGTCCTTTTCTCAAACTATGGTTATCAGTCTAGAAAATTTGTGTCTGAATGTAAACATTGATTTGGTGTCCGTGGTTTTAGTGTTGCATAATTGTGCCAGTTTTCGTTTTCACGATATATAGATGTCTACCAGTCGGTTTCACCAAAAATCTGAATGCCTTTTTCTCATATTACTTTTTTATGTACATTTTTCAGAGTCCTTTCTTAGATACATGCTAGCTAGGCAGTTTCTTGTGAAAACAATAGGATCATCTTCTGACCAAAGATGGTCATTGTGGAATTAGAGAGTAGTTTTTTTCGACTTAGTTTGTGAAGATCCCAACTGTTGGTGTCTTCCTGAACATCTCTATGGCTTTGTGTTTTGTTCGTTTTCTTGTGTCGCCTCTGCTTGAAGAATGTTTTGAGGCAATAAACTGTATCAGCAAGTAAGCATTCAGTAATGACATTACAGTACAGCTAAACGTCCATCAGTATGCACATATGGACACCCGGACACCCCCAAAAAGGCAGTCAAAATCTTTTACAAAGTCTCCAAATGACGGAGAATATCTCTGTCCCTACCGGTATTCGCTATAAAGAGGTTCTGCTGTAGCTATCGTCCTATGTCATGAACTTCTCTATCTGATTCAGCAATTTTATTTAGGAATCACAAGACAACCGGCTGCTCAAAATTTTAATCATAGCGTGAATAATCTTCTTTCTTTATACCTCTTCTTAGTTTTCTAACCCCATCACAGTGTGCAAGTGTTGCATTTGCCATTCTTTCAAAATAGCAACCACAGTAGCATGTCATATTAGCTCGCTGTATGGAAATACTTGTCCCATTTACTTGAATGCTTTTCTGAAACCCCCAGTGATCAAAATTGACGCTCCTTTTTTCTCTAGACCTCTTACGGTGAACTAGATTTTTGATACTCGTTCTTGTTATATATTAAACTTTTGGATTCCTAAGCATACATTTGACGCATTTTTTTAATCGAGGCAATGATTGTATGTAAAAAGGTTTTTTCGACATTTTACAGGAACAAAATTTGAACGAGGCTTTTAGTTGTTCACCTATGAAATTTTCTAGCGCTTTTTGAATGGTCTTAGCGAACGCTGTCCGTAAATAATTACTGCATTTGTCGCCAGTGGCTGGCAATTAGAGGCCAACCTTGCGCCTTTAACACGTGCTCCGTAAAAGTGACCGGCAGCTGCCACTTTAACATAGCACTAAAGCGATTGTATTGTTTGCTCAAGCACTAGAACTTGGTTTGAGGTAGAAGATCATAAAACCATTATTCAAACGAGTTCTACGGCTTCTGTGGCGCTTGCGGAATCACGTTGATTCTTGATATAGCTGAATATTTTAAAGTGGAGCGCATGTAAGTCACTACAATATTAGTCTGTCTATTTTGGTACAACCTGACCTGTTTATTGCAAGACTTAGCGTGATCTAGTACAATTTGTAGTTGTAGCGGGAATCACATACTGTGTACTGTTACATGCCATTCAATAACACATAATTGATTCAGCATTTGTCAGAATCATCAGAGTAGGAGCTTCAGTAGTCTTTCTACTTGCACTTATTACAGACTATACTAGAAATAGCTCTTGCTAGTACTGCCCGCAAACAATTAGTTCCTTGATAATGATTGTTTTGAAAATGTAGGTCAGGATATTCGAAGAAGACACCATCTTGGGTTTTCACAATTCTATAAAAACAGCTGCTCTAGTTGAAGCTAAACTATTCTTTTTATCAAGAATTTTTGGTTTTCAGTTTGCCTTTGATTTAAGTCCAACGCCCTTTTGAAAATCATGAAGTTTTTCGAGGGTTTGACATTTATTTTTCGATAATCACGACCTATATTATGTGCCCTATCTTGTAGACACAGAAATTACTGCGCCAAAAATTTTATTTGTAAGTTCAGTAAAGGTTGGTTAACCCTTAAGCTTAAATTTAAATATCCATTATTGTTTATTCAAAGTCATTTTACATCGTTTTGAGTAATGGTTGATCTTTCAAAATGCTGGTTTACAAAAGCTACATAGTTCCGCTTTGAGTTGCCACTAGCTGTGTATATAATTTTTCAGGCCTGTTGAACCTAGCACAAACACATAGTTTTGTTCACATTACCAACCCCTTCACCACATCCACAAATTCGCTAATACTCCGTTTTTAGTGGAATGATTATTGTTTGATCCACTTTCTTCCCGTGTAAAAAGAAATATAATGTTTTTCTATGATAGCCAATAACGAAGATTAATTGACCGCTAAGTACCCAAAGGAAGGATAAACCACGAAACAACGTACTATATCGGTGAATGATGCAAACAATTCCACAACGATCCTCATCTACGTCTTGTAACTTACGTTTTATTGTTAAAAAACGTTTCATGGATGGAATCCTCAACGATTAGAAAGGGGACTTTTCTGTTGTTAAAAGTAAACCACAATAAAAGTGGTTTTGCCTATAGCATAAAAGCAACAACAATATTTTCATTTTATAATAACATTGATAAAAGAACCATTTTCATCACTTTTCTTTCTCTTGTTAAGAAACCCTCTGGCTTTACAGTCACGGTGTATGAAAAATATATGTTCCTCTCTGGTTGGCTGAAATAAATACCGTTCTACAGGCACTAGTAGCTCCTCTTGTCGGCCATCACATTGCTTGCAAGATATAAAAATTCATTCCTTGCAAATAGTCCTTGAATCTGTATTTTTTTGTCTCAACATATTTACATTCTTTATAACAAAACCAAACATCACATGCTGGATATTTGTTTTTTTATCGTTCGAAGCGAAAAGTCTTCTCAGTTGCTTCTTACAAGAATCGTTAGTGTACACTTCACTTTGCTCCTCAGGAGTGGTTTTAGCTATTGCTAAAAGAGTTGATTGATGACGTAACTGTTTCCCAGTCTCCTTCGTCTTTATCATGGTGTTGAACACTTAGAGATAATAGATTATCCTATATCTGTGGTTCGAACAGAACGTTAAGTAACTCACTCGCCAATCCCCTTAATGATCAATATGTAAGTTGCGTGCCTTCACAATTAATTCGTAGGAATGCTTCATCCCATTTGTTATAAAACCCATGAGGTAGTCCCCACCACGCTATTATCTTGCCCTGCAACCAGTTGTTCTATGCTATTAAGATCGACGTGATTTTATAATCTGCTCAATTCAAGATGTGACTTATTTATGAACTGTTTGCTGGACGTTGCATATGCAAGGCATCCAGGCTGAACCGGTGAAACCATAAAGGAATGGGCGTTGTTTCAAACACAATGCGCATTATCTACTCTGCGTGGCTTATCATACCAATAAACTGCTGTTGTATGTTATTGCCTTTTTGTCAGCTCCAACTTGCGAGCAACTTATGAGGATCCGCTATTTTTGAGAGCTTTGTAAGGTAAGCGCCAAAGTTTTCTTTCTCCGTTTTACTGTGAAGTTTCCTTCGTAGTATGGGAAGGCCTTGTAGAAGCTTTTTGCCAAATTTAGTCAAGTTGTCCAAGCTTAATAACTGTATGAGCTGTTGGCCCTATGTTGTTACAGCTAGACAAAGGAAGTAAAATATTCAAATAAAATAGGAAGTTTGGTCCTATTTTACTTCCTTAAAAGTTTTTTTTTATATGTCAATTCCATGCTTTATTTGAATGGTATATAGTGTGCTCGAAAGCTCTTTAAAATCTAAACGAGCCTGTTCCTCGAATATACATCCTTAAAAATAAATGCAGTTTATTCCATACCTCTTGTAGCCTATGATCATATGAAAGTTTTGATGAAATATTTTAGAAACTCTTACCAGTTACTGGACGAGATAGGATCACGTATATATTCGCTGAAGAGGCCTTACCATACAACATGCAATATTTCCTTGAAAATTAGCGCTCTCTCCTCTAAATTTCCGGGTCTCCATCTTCTTATGCCGAGAGTTCATTTCTACCAGAAGTCATTTAGGGACGGGACGTACGCCATTTTGGTTCTAAGTTTTAAAGCATCGGTGAAGTTTGCATTCCAGAAAATTTTCTTATCGGGTAACAACAATCGGTGATGATACTCCCAGTGATACTTGAATTGGTGATCCTGCTGCCAGTAGAAATCTTAGACGACTTCCGCCAGGAAAATTATTTCTAGATTTGAGAACGTTGTATGTTATCATTTTTATCCCTTTCGATTCGACTGATAAAATGTTTATTCTGCATAGAAACAGTGGAACACAATAACGACCACAATGTGATCCTTTGTAATGATGTTGCAATATTTTAGCATTTGTCGCGGTGGTTCGTACTAGAAACAACTACTCAAAATTAGCAACTAGCATCCTTTATATCTTGTTTTAAACCAAAATGAGGAGCCAGTGGTTTACTATCAATTTCTTGAGGCTTTTTGGGATCAGTTTTAGAAGCTGAAGAATTTCAAATGTATCTTGTTCTCCTTCCTATGACATGTCGATCTTTTTATTGTTGAATTATCTATAGGAAATGCGAAAATTGAAGCTAAAAGAAATTGAGATAATCGAGATGCATAAAACGCGTTCTAGTCTATGTAAAAGCAGGGCGCAAGGAAGCGAACCAACGTATAAAAGGGTGTCTGGGCTTATTAGAAGTTGGAACCACTCTTTGGTTTGCATAGCTCGGCTCACTTAATTAATGGTTCATCGCGGACTTATTTTAGATGTTAGACTTAATTCATTGACAAAAGTGATGATAGTAGAGTACTTTAAACAGAGATGTGGTTAAGTTCGTTCTCTCCTACTCTTGCCATTTAATACAAGTTCTGACAAAGTTGTTTCTATTTTTAGGATTTCCCAAGCCTAACTATCAAGATGAAAAGTTTCGTGCTTCCTGTAAGCATGTCGTCGGCGCTGGCCGTCGTCTTAACGGTTTTGGCAATAGTGTTGTTTATGTTTTACCGAAAAAGACGATTGAGCAAGTCCATGACTGAAGTGCTTGAGCCGATGACGCGGGCGACGAGCGGCAACGGCAGTTTCAAACGCAGCAGCTCTAAAAGAAGTCGCAAGAACAACGCTGTTGCTGAAAAACAGGTTTGTGACCGACTATGTCGCATTATTGATAAAGGCACAAGGAGCAGAATACATCTAGTGTCATCTTTCTTACAGAGCTTACCCCGACCTTAGTCGATCACTGATTCGTGTATTTCGTTCAACGAGCTCTCTTGAATGTATGACTGCGGTGCTAGGTAAGTTGCTGAGCTGGGATGCTAGGTATTACTCAATGGGGTTTAATGCTTTGAAAATAAAAGAGGGCCTTGCCAAATGTTTCTCAAAAAGCAATGCCAGGAAGTAGAAAGGGCTGCTGTTGGCATTAACACGGGTCTCAGCTCCCCTGAATGGCCCCAGGTCTACACCCTTTGGCAAAAGCTTTCTTTTTCAGTGGGTTTTGACGTTTTAAGTGCAAATGACACCCTAGCTGAGTTTTGCAATAAATATTGAAGCAAAATAATTTTTCTGCTTCGAATTAAAAGTCCAAGACAGGACATTTTTTCGCGATCAATAGACTGCTTCACTTGCTACTATTTCAATAAATTAAGATTTCGAAATCGACAATAATGATTATCTAAGTAAGAATTATAAAAGTGATTAAACATTGAATTGACATGACAAGGAAGAATATGTTTTGTCTCCTAATTATAGAATTTATGAAATTAACTCTTCCTGCCAGTTCACCTCCAATTATATATTGTTTTCCATTAATGAACCTGATTGGTTCAAATGTTCTGGTTAATTCTGTGAAAGCAGTTTAAGATATTTTTATTATTCTAATGTTTACAAACAATCACAAATTAAAAGGCAATTATTGCCATCAATATCGCAAGATAATGATGAACTTAATTGGTTCTGGTAATCTGTTTATAATAATTCATATTATTTTTCTTGCACAAAGACAAACAATGAAATTCAAAAGGTAATTATTTCCAAAGATGTCACAATCATTTAAGGGACTTTTTTGTTTTACTGATCTTATTAACTTAATTCCAATGGCAAACATTATAATTCACGTTTCTATTCCTCTACTCTTGATAAACAATGCCAAATCAAATACCTATTTTGTCCAAAAATAATTTTCAGAATCCGTTTTGATTTGAATGCTATTTATATATTGTTTTTCTTCTTTTTCGTTCATGCTTACATAAGCAGCTGTACTTTCTGAATCTCAAATTTAATTCCTACGTTTTGAAGAGCCAGCTCCAGGCTTGAAAGAGAAAGGTTGTGTATTCACGATACGGCGAGCTGCCCATATAGTGAACTTGCTGATAAACGAATTGAACTTTCCTCCTAAATTCTGCTCAACAATTCCTTTCTAAATAATCTCGATCTATCATATCCTCAGTTTAGCGATTTACGACATTACTTAACCCTTAAAATCTTGGATATAATGATCTTATTTTTTTTAGAAAAAGTTCCTCCTCGTAAGACCCTTTTTCCTCTGTCTTTCTCCTCGTAAGTTGTTTTTGAATGAAACACATCTTCCGTCCTCTGTACTTTTTCTTTATGGCTTTTCCCACTAGCTGCTACTGTATCTGACCAGGACAGCCTGACTCTGTTGTAATCTGTCTACCTCTCGTTGAAACACTTGAATAAAGGTGTTTGTGCCAGTAATTAGCTTTGAATGGGGTATCCACTTCGTCTAAACCAATCAAGATACAAGTAGCTTGGCCTAAGTCAATCAAATCACAAGCCGGCTTAATTCATGTCAGCATAAGCAGTTTTAACAATCATGAGTGCAGCTGTTATCTATGTAGACACACCTTAAACCTTAAACCTTAAAACTTTTTCTCTCCCTCTCATTTCTATCCCATGATAATCCACCTTCAATAGCAGCCCAAGTCATCTGATTTAAGTTCCTACAATAAAATTAAAATAATATCATTCCCCATTTGAAGGGTTTTCATTCTAATTTTTCACTCTGTCGACAAAACTTTTTATTTTTTTACTAACTACTGTATATAGAGAACGATACTGAAATATGGCTGCCCTACGGTGGTGAGCAGGCACCTGCAGTCACACATTGCACCAGCTTCCTCTGTTCTTTCCTGAGGAATCTTTGTACCGTATCTTTATTATTTTCAATATTTCTTTGGTTATAGTATAATCAATTATTTGCTATCGCGGCAAGTTATCTACACATGATTGTGTTTTTCATTAGCGTTTCCTATTTATGTACGCTTCTATCTGCGGTCTTCTAAAGATTTGCATTGTCCATACTTCCTCTAAAAACATGGCACGAATCTCAGTTACTC
This sequence comes from Rhopilema esculentum, assembly GCF_057945365.1. Lineage (NCBI taxonomy): Eukaryota > Metazoa > Cnidaria > Scyphozoa > Rhizostomeae > Rhizostomatidae > Rhopilema > Rhopilema esculentum. The sequence goes on from NC_142830.1 coordinate 6,932,289, forward strand.
TGTTATACCAAGCTTTGTTTTTGTTTTCTGCCCGCATAAACATGCACTTAATCCCATTCTTAAAGAGTGTAGGCGGTCTGATGATGCTTTGAAACAATGTCTCTGCTTCTGCTCCCTATTTGTTTTTCTCCCGTTTTTCTCTGATTCATGGTCGCCTGACTAGCGACGGAATACACATTAGCCGCCCAATTGAATCTGGCTGCCGACCTATAAAACTTGTGAACCCCTAGCAAAATACTTTTTACAAGGAATTTGATGATGATTCATTAAAAATATATGAAAATCCTATATTTTTAAGATAGAATCACCCCCTGTTGCCGGTAAAAGTTCTCTCTGAATCGGAAAGCACGCGTTTCTCTCTTTGTTTCCCGTTTGCTGGAGAAGTTTTATGAGTTGTATAAAACAAAATCTACTTTTGTTTCACCCTATATTTATTTGATATTTTAACCTATTTCTTTCTTACCTTGATTCTTTTATTCCAAGAATCTTATCTTTTCTGGCGTCAGATATCTTTACTTGAGAACTAAGATCCTTTAATTTTTTGTTTACTAACTTTAATGTTTGCTAATGATGACGTCATTTAGAGAAATCTATTCCGTTACTTTGTTGCCCGTTTGAAGAAGGTTTCGCTTATATATGAATATTTTGCAAAATGTGTACCTGCCAATTTTAGGTTCCGATTTTGCAAGACTCTCAATTCTGGGTACCTGAAGTGTACTCATCAATTATACAACCAAACCAAACCCCGCCGAGAAAAGTGAGCAGAATGCAGTCGACCCTAGACCGTGAGATTTATTCAAGGACCCAAGATACCTCCTACCTACAGGCAGCAGAAACTGATGTAAGTAGTTATTGATTTAACAGGCTTGAAGAACCTTTCATCTATACTGCAGCGTGAAGAAACTGTCATTTTCAAGGGGCAGTTTACTCTTGTGAATAGCGTACGGGACTCCAATGAAACCAAATAATTCCCAGGGATTTTCAGATGAAAAAGTAGGATTTCCACCAAAGGTGTACGATATTTTTTGAAGTATTTTGCCTCTTAGCCATTTTCTCTTATGAGTAGCTGTTTTTTTCTCAGTACAGAAACTTTTCTTAGTCCCTTTGTCTCTGTACTTTTCATAGTCCCTTGACATTGTGATCCAGGTGATTATCTATGATATATCATGATTCGTTCCTATCAAATGAGAAGTATTACAAACATTTCTTTCAGACGAATCTCATTCAGCATTAGCTTCTCCTTCCTGCAGTCTATCACAGTTTCTATCCCTAAGTTACGATTTGTAAAACTTTTTTCGTTCTCTCGTATAATGTCTTTATACTGTCGACCCCGACGATATTCAAAACAGGCGTTGTTTTAAACGATGGTAGTATATATGTATTTTTATATCCAGTTTTATTTAATTGTTTGTCTTTATAGTTTTGTATATGGGTATCTGTTGGTTTGCCTGTTATTGGAGTGACTATGGCAGGACATTATTGTTTGAAAAAGATTTAATGCAGAACTAATTCAAGAGGCAATTTTATTTTTTTCAAACAGAGAACAAACTAAATTTTAGCAAGTTAGTAAATTTCAAACATGTTAGATTTTGTGTACATTGCTTTTGCAATCAAGATGGACATATTTTAAGCAACCAGAGTATTTTTCCATATGTTTCTGACATTGCCAAAGGGGGCTTTATTTCGTCATAATAAGTTCTTTTACTGCCTATCATGTGTATCTCAAATTAATAATATGAGGTCTTCTTAATTTTCAACCAGTTGCTATACTGAGATTATTTGCATCCTCTTTGAAAAGTAGAAAAAGACACAAAAACCTATTTCCAATACTGATTATTCCACATGCTATGCTCCTCAAAATCCATTCAAAACTTGTTTTTCAATATTATCTTATTTTTATCCTTCTTTTTGTCTAGTAACAGCATCCTCTTACATAGTTATTCCATGGTTGCTAAGGATTTTCTCGTTTATAATCGTTTGGAAGGATTTCTCTTTGGGATTTTTCTCTTGCTTATTTAAAGTCCCTGTGCTCCTTTTATAAGCCATTTTCATCAACAACGTTGGGAATTTGAGTTCCTTTGATCCCCCGTGTTATGGTAAATCTGCGTTTTAGTGCCGTAATGTATTGTTCAGTTGCATTTAGAATTAACCAAACTGCGTTATTCTAAGATTTAATTATTCAGAAGAAGACTATTTAATCTTCTTCTCTTTCTCCAAATGTCATTGATAGAGTTAATCAATTGAATGCTAGGCCAATTATATTGAAAAAGTAGACTGTCTTGGCTGCTCTACTCCCATCCAACATGTACCGCTTCTCTAAAGTAACTGCACTCAAGAAAACGCAAAGTGCACATTGCCTTTTGTTATTGATAAGGTTTTACTTCTAATAAGTTACTGAAAGGAGATAATTCACTACCAATTTGGCACTGTATCTAACGATACCAGTTTTCGATCTCTAAGAAAATCCAGGACAGCCCTCCTTGTGCTAGATCACTAGGCCAAGCAAACTTGCTTTTATTTTTGATATGGTTTGCACCAAGCTTGGCTGTTTTTCCATAAAAGATGTGACAACTAAAACTTTTCTATTCCAATCTGTGTAGTATTTTTTTAATTGAACAAATTTCTTTTCTCTTAAGATAATTGTATGGCATTTTATGCAAAGAGATTGGCCTTATCAGTTCCCCCGTAAATGAGAATTTGCTAGAAGATTTATATAATGTTAAATTAACCTTTATTCACTTTTTGCAGGTGTTCGAGAGTGAGTCGACTGGAAGACGGCGATCAAGTCTGCAGAATCGTTATACAGGGATCCAAAAAGCGAGACTGATGAGTGATGACTATCGTGGGATGTTGAACTTTTCTCTGCAATATCGACAGGACAGGTATGCTGCGAATTACTGGTATTCGTAATTAAGATAGGATTGATAATGAGATTTATAAGGATTGATCTTGATTGATAAGGATTCGAAAGGATTGATAAGGATTCGTAAGGATTCGTAAGGATTGATCGTGACACGGGAGGGATTGGTAAGGATTGACATAGAAAGGATAGGCAAGGACCGATGGCTTTATACTCCAGTTCTGCTTCAAAGTTTGAAAGTATTTGTGACAACTTGTAATCTACGACAAGCAAACTTGACAGGTCAACGTGTTGTAAATCTCCTGAATCAATTTCTGACTCCTGAAAACGTTTCTCGTGTTATGGGTAAAAGATTTTATACAAAAACCGATCAATGACGCTGTTTCATAAAATTTCTTATCACGCAGTAAATATTTTTGCTGATCGTTTCAAACGCTGCCAAAACTAGACATAAGCATGCTACAAAACTACGGTATTTTGACGGTTTGCTTTCAAACATATAAACTCGTAGATAATTTAATTCTTTATGGCTAAGAATGATTAGGAATCCTCCTCGTGCTCTGGTTCATGATTTTGATCTTGTTCGTTCACGTTAAGCGTAAAATTACGCGTTAGATTGCCTTTATAAGTTATTTAAGGAACAGCGTGGATTCATCGTTATAAAAATTGCATACTTTTGTCTCAATATTATTTTAAACTATGATGTAATCATGTTCAATCGGATTATTCCAGGGCACTGTTAATGGTCACAGTGATCAAAGCTGAAAATCTGCCCCCGAGGAAAGATGGAGAATGCGTTGATCCGTTCGTTGATATTCAGCTGCTTCCATACTATAAAAGAAAGAATCACTCAGAAGTTCATCAAAAGACATTAAACCCTATATTTAACCAAATGTTTGAATTCGAGGTTCCACCGTATGAAATACGAGGCCAGCAAATTCAGTTTACAGTTTTGGATTTTAGTCAACAATTAAACCACAACACAATTGGTACTGTTTTATATGATGTAGGAAATTTGGACAGCGATGCTTTAAAAGCGTCTAAAGAATTCATTTTATGGCAGAGGATTGTCAAGGTAGGTAGAGTTGAATATTTTCTTTCTACTCTAATGAGCCTAAAATTAGCTTGCTTTCAATTTCTTCTTAAATTCTGCAGTTGTTTTTGTGGCCCTTGAATATATGCTTAGACAACTTTAAGCTATTATAAAGAATGAGGAAACTTCACTGGCAGAAACCGTGATTTGAAAGCTCTTTCTAGATCTGCGGAATGATTTTTGTTTTGACATTCTCCTGCTGCTACAAAAATGACAGTCTCCTTTTGTCTTGACAGAGGGTGTCTCCTCTTGCTACAAAAGATAATTGGCTATATAAATGATTGAGTTTTGCAAAATGTCTTATTTTCTTTTTACATTAAATTTGCTATCGCCATGCTTTCTGCATAAGAATTTCAACTGACTGTGGATATGGTGCAATTATAGGCTTTGATGGATTATTTTTTAGCCGGAGCAGCTTGAGAGAAAACTTGCCTTGAAAGTAACTTTATCGAAAGAAAAGGAAAAAAACATGGTGGATGATAACTCCATGCTTATATTGCTATCACTGACGTACTTGAAAGCTGCAGAGAAGCTGACTGTGACCATAAACAGAGCGCGAAATCTTCCTCTTGCTGACAGAAAAGGCAGGCTCGGTACGTTTCAACATTGTTCACCTTTCAATGTTGTTATGGTTATGATAGGGAGGGAAGGTGCATTTTTGATTCAATTATATGCATTTCATGTAGAATTCGCTTGCTTAGGTTTAGCCATCTAAAACTGCCATTCAAATTTGCTTTGAGTTGTAGCAAGATAAAAAGTTGCAATCAACTAAAAACTCCATCATAAGATTAGATGAAAAGTAAAGATACAGATTGAAGGTACCGGAGAATTTGTGATGAAAATCATCTTAAGTCAAGTGAGCAACACTGCTTACAAATTTCCATTCAACCCACAAATACAAATATTACAAATAGCCTCATTTATTTGAGATAAGAATTTCAAATTATTGGTGCTTACATATTATCTTATCCTACTTGTAGAAATGATGCAGAAAAACTGTATCAATTAAGCTTCTTCTCTGCATTCATTTTTGTTTGTCTTTAAATGTAGATCACCATTATGTTTCAATCTCGTTGCGAAGACAAGGCAAAAATCTCAAAAAGCAAAGGACATCAGTAGTTAAACACGATCCAAATCCAACGTTTGGCAAAAGCCTTGTGTTTGATGTATCGAACAGCGAAATTGAACTTTGCACCCTGGTTATCAAAGTCCGACACCACAGTGACATCAATAGAGACCGGACGTTTGCAATACTTTGTGTCGGTCATAATGCGCAGGGAAGCGAGGCTGCACATTGGAACGATATGGTCGAGCTTGGTGAGTGTGTTACGCGATGGCATCGCATGGTCCGGATAGAGCCTGCAGACAACAATGGTCACGAGTAATGTTGCTGGCCCAATTAAGAGTTATTTCGACTTGTGGAAACTGGGTTGGTCCGAATGCTGTTATAAAAGCTGTGAAGATGGCTGGTTGCGGAAAGAGGGATCCTTTCGTTGGCATTTCGGAAAGCCCGATCGTCCATTAAAAAATCTTGCATCAGTAGCAAACCGAAATTTTTGGTCTCTAGGTATTAGACTGGGTTCCTTCAACCAATGGTTGATTGCATTCTGAATGGAAGAAATTTAACTTATAGGCTTGACTTTACCAGTTGAAATTTTCTTGTTCAGTCACTCTAAAGAAAACCATTCACCGTTATATATGGATCTCCCGAACATCATTTGGTAAATATGCAAGCCAACTATTTGCTTATGTAAACTTTTCCTTATTGAAATTATTCGTGGCTTGATTCACTCTTTACATTAATTTGTAAACTCATTCATTGAAGGTAAGGATAGAATTCTCTATAATATACTAATTTACTCCTTCATCATTGTGAGAAGATTTTTAAACATTCCTTCCGCGGTATCTAGTATATAGAATTACATTTCTTTAAACTGAACATAGAGGTGGTACTGTCAACAGACTGTCCGAGTTAAAAAAGTCATGGTTGAGATTATTGAAGTACATTCACTTCTGCAGTCCGCTCTTGTTAGCTTGTAGAGGAACCTGGAATGACCTACACCCATGCTTGTACCTTTCTTAATTAACTGCCGGATAACACAATCAAGGCGTCACCATCCTGAACAAAAAATCCAAGAACTGGACATCCGTATAGAGTATGTACCCCCACCCATTTTTCCACCCTGTTAAGGGATAATTTTTTTAAAAAGAAGAAGTTGCGTATGTGATCCAATCAAGGGGAAGAGAAATGGTTGCAAAATAGCGCTCATTGATGCATGCTTCTTGAGAAAACATAGGCATGAATCACCCTCAATGGTCATGATATTGAAATTATGGGCCTAATTTGAAAATGGCTGGACTCAGTAATAACCAATATGAAGTAAATAACAACAATTACACCTTTTTATAGAAATAACGGAAATAAAAATAGTTGGGGGGGTGGGGGGGGTGGTTCGGCATATATGTAAAATGAAATTTGACATTCCAAAACATGAAAATTGAATGGTAGCATACTAAAACTCATTTCGAGGGCGTGCTTGGACTGACAGTGAGTAATATTGGATTGATCACGTTGATGTATTTTTGACTGTTGTAACGTGGCAAAGCGCACTCTTTGTCTTTTAATACAAAAATATATAAAATGCAAATCCTGAACCAAAGTGGCTCCGTTTGCTGACTTAGGGCCAATTGTCTGAATCAGAATATTTTAGTATTGTAAATACATTAATATACATTATTTTGCAATAATATTTATATATTCAATAAGAATTTTTTAAATTTGTTGCAGTTAGCATTTAGAGTAGGATTTAGAATGCCATAATTATTTCTATGTAATTATCATAATTAATAATATGATAATTATAATTTGCATAAATTATTACCAATGTATAATTATTACTTGAAATAATTGCCATTGAAGTTAGGTACCAGCTTCTTGCCAAACATGTCCATTTTTATCGTGTCTTATGTATCTTATTTGGTCCCCCTGCTAGCTCTTTCACTTCACGAAAGTGTATTCAGTTTGCACCAATTTCTCTCTACATTCATTTCCCGTTGTGAATTTTAAACCCTTTACATCTTGCTGACTTTATGTTCTTAATACGAGAGCCAATCCTGGTTCGAGAGCCAAACGAGAGCTTCAATGAGATTTGGAATCTGGTGCGCCAATATACCAGTCAACTTATCACCCCTAGTCAAGTTTATTAAAATGTCTTTTTGTGTATGCAACTGGGCTAGAACATTTTCTCAATGAGATAAACATTGACGGTAGCTACAAAAAATCCTATTAGGCATTCATCCCTTGATGCTTAAGGTGCGTGGGGCTAACACTCTAAGGTATAGGTAGTCATCTAATAATTTTTTATTATCTTCATTTTAATACAACAATGTATGCCATAAGTAATTGCATATTTTACATGCTGTATGCTTTGAAAAGATATTTTTTGTACGGGTAGCTAACAGTATTTCGCAATAGGACTCTTTATGGATTAGCTCACCCTGTTGATACCTTTCCCCTTTTCACAATGTTTCCTTAACCCAAGCCCTACCTCCTTCAAAATCTCTGCAAGAAAGTCGCGTGTTTCAGTGGTTGAAGAACCCGACTTCACCACGAAACCAATTCCCATAAAGTTATCAGGCACGAATGCATTTTGAGCATGAAAGGAATCTATGTTCCCTATTCATGATTGTTTTCCTCCAGATAGACAGTGTTTTGTTGTTTTTTTTAATTCTTTCTCCCCCTGGGACGGTCGAGAATTCTCCATTTCATGCACTTCGTTCTATTACAAATACGCGTTTTTAGTTATCCTCGCTTCCCAAGGCAATTCGCTGCTTTCTACTTTCTTCAAACGCACGTGAATTTCATGGTTATGCATGTATTTATACACCATGTACTTATGCTCAGTACAACCACTCGTTGAGTGTCGTTGCCGAAGATAGGCCATTTGGAAGGTGGATGAGGCAGAGGACTGTTTCCAGGTTATTCAGCGACATAATGCATCCCGCAACCTTTCTTAAGAATGCCTTCCACGTATAAAACGCTTCGGTAAGTGCAAAATTCAACTGCTGCCCGCGCACTTTTTTTATTTAAATGAATATGTTCGAAGAGAGACATTGATAAGCATTTTTTGATTGTGGGGGAGGAGCACAATCTCTTTTTTGGCATAGTGTGTGCTGTATGATATTGGCTATACTTCTGAAGGGTTCGTGTTAAGAAATTAATGCTACCTCCTGCTAAAATAGGTCCAAAGTAAAACATCCCTTTCAAATCGAATGTGGTGCGAAAGCTCATTGCCTTGTTATCATTATATTTGAACACGATCAGAATGTTCTTGAGCTAGGAATATTACTGGACCTGAATGAATTTGGTGACTGACTTGAATAGGAGAGCGAGCCTGATATCGATAGTGTTTTAGGGCTTTACCTCTGAAGTTTCTTAATTGAGTCCTTCCCATTCTGTTTAGGTGTTAAAATGGTCAGTTTCTGCGGCTTGCCATGCATTTTTTTGGGGCTGACAGCATCTGCTACTAGGGTGCCGTTACAACATCACAATCAACAGCCCGCTCCTCCTCGCTTACTTGACGCAAGATGCAGTTTCTCAAGAGTGACACAAAGTGACAAGTTTTATTATGGGTTATTTTTATTGCAAAAATATTATATTCGTCAATTAATTAATCAACATGTCACGAACTAATAATCAAACCAATAATCCCAATAATTTTAACAATTTACAAGATTAAAAGTGCAATAAATTGACAAAATTGATAAACGTTGTGGAACCGAGATTTCCCATTCAAAAAGATAAGAGCTGATGAATGAAATACTGTATAAATGAAAACGAATGTTAGCTCGTTTTTTTAAATGAACTAGATTTATGGAGCATTCATTGCTCCTAAAATACGGCGAACTTGGGAGATCTATGGAAGACGATGATTTCTAATCTAACATTTGAGTAAGTAAGAAAATATGAAGAGACTTCATTTGTTTCATTTATGTATGCCAATCAGCAAAAAATGCGCAAAGGTGAAGGCCACAAAAAAGGGGGAAAGTACTTGAGAATAGTTATGTGTCTCTGGAGCGACTTGCGCAAATGGTACCCTTTTGCAGGATGGTGCAATTGCAAATGGATACCTTGTGGGAGTTTTGCCTCCGCATTTAATCTATACAGGTAGTGTGGATGAGAAATGTCAGTGTAATTGATTGACAGTATTGCATCAGAAGCTAAATATACTGGCAAAAATCCTCCTTGTCTATAATAAACTACACATTGAACTTCGATTCCTTGGCTTTGATTTCTTGTCCTTGTCCTCAGCTTGTTTTCCTTTCTTATTCTCCTCATCTTCGCTCGAAGAACCATCAGAGCTTGAACTGCTCGAGTTCGAGTCTCGCCTCTTTGGTTCTTCCTTGACAACTGGCGTGACGAAAGCAACAGACTTTTGGGGAGGGCCAGCTTCAGTTGCACCTGACGGCTTTTCCGTGATGTTATTGTTTGGGGGCTTTTCTGCAGCAGGTTGAGTTGGTTGTTGTGCATTGTTAGTGTTTATTCCTAATATCCGACGAACATCAGCGATCTTGAAGTGAACATATTTTTATCATCAGAAAGTGCCTTCTCACAAAAAAAGGTCCAAGAAAACTGTTTTAAAAATCAATTTTCATTACGAAATCTTTAAGAAGGAACAAGAGAGTTAAAATGGGATGCATGTTGAACTTATTGGGAAAAGTGTTGAAGATGTTACTTGCGGAGAGTTTGAGCTATCTATTTCTTTAAAGATAGAAAGGCCTTCACAGTGACCTGCATGGTGTAGAAACTACAAAGCAGCTCGATAAACTAGATGCAACTCATTCGTTATTTAGGAAAAGTAACAGATTTTCAGGGAAAGTTGCTCTTCAGTCTATCTTTGTATCTCTACAGCAATGTTTACGTCATATGGAATATTCATTGGGCATCAATGTCATTCCATTGCAGGTAATTTTTGCATTAGCAAATACACAAGTGGCTCCACAAATTGGTCTCACGATCACCACAAGGTAAAAGTAGTATGCAATCTTATTCAAAGTCAATCGCTGCTCCAGTAGCTATCTAATGTAATGCAAGCAGGACCGTCCATCGTTATCTTAGTGGCAATTTTCCTTGCAGATAATCTAGCACTTTTATGGTATTCTAGGTCTTCGCAGGAACTCAAATCATAACGCTACTAACAAATTTCAGGAAAAATAGTCCAGAGTAACTAAAAGCGCTTCTCATCCTAAGTATAATTCAGGTATAGCTAATCTTGCTTTAAAATAAAATTACTTACATATTTACACTGAGCTTGTTTCCCTGCTACTTAAGTCCAACAAGCAAATTGTTTATCTGTAATCAAAAAATATTTCAGGCTCAGAATCACGGTTTTCTGGTATAAAAATATTTTAATTTATTGATTTTGAAAGTCACCAAAAACTATTTTATAATTTAGCAGGGAAACAAACTAAGCAAAGACAAATAAACCTGTTTTTGCAGAATTTACCTTAGTTATTGATATATATGAAGCATTTTCATAAAGGCAAAAACATGTTGGCAGAAATTGACTTATATTTGTTGCTTTTGAAGTTCCAAAAAAGCTTATTGTGGCAGAAAAATTAAATGCCTCCTACCGAAACTGTAGTTCCACCATCCTTTTCTGCTTTGTCACAAAGCTCCTTGATTTGATTCTAAATAAATTGTACAATACAACTATCAGCCGATTGAGCATATAACATAAAATTACCAGCTGCCAATATAAGTCAGCTGTTTAGTGGCTCTACTAGTGGTATAAACTGTACCAGAAAAATACAGCTTTCACCCAAACTGTGTCTCAAAATCAATCAAGATAATCTGACTGCGCCAAAGATGCTCTCTTTTTGAAAGGGTGCAATAATGTTTGACAGCCAGCTGTTAGTCCTAGCTATGCAGGGCATGAGCAGTGGGGTTGAGGTGTGGGGGCCAGCGGGCCATTGGTCTAGGAGGCCTCTTTGAATATATGCCTTGTTTATGGGAAAAGGTTCTGTCTTAATCTTTTTTGTAATTGCATGTAGCTGTCACAGTTTAGACAAAATGTTTCGTCTGCAGGCTCTGTTCTTTGCCCTCTTACACATAAATCAATCGCCACAACTTTGCTAGTTTTATGGCAAAATGTCTATGTCAAATTCTCATCACAATGTAATTTAAAAACGAGCAAGTCACTCACCAGCCTGGACTGAAGCTTTTCGAGTTGTCTTTTCATCAGCATATTTTCAGCGACTCGCTTTGCTGAGTCAGGGCCATGCACAGGCTACAAGAAACCAGTATAACATTTATATTTTTAGTATGAAGTAAGTATCTCCGCTATGAAAATGATTGATGACCAGTCTGTTACAAAGTGCTTGATACTGTATAGACTGTGGAGTCTCGGCGCTGATTCTTTCCAACAAACAGAAAACAGGTCTTACCTTCTTTGACTGTGTTTGTGCCAAAAAGCCTTTCTTTAGAATCCTTGCAGCCATGATCTCTTTAGTCGTTTGTCCTTCTTTCGCGGCCTTGTTAACGGGTTTTTTGCATTCAGATTTTTGCTTGCCCCAAATTTGTACAATGACAGGTTTCTCGGCAAGAAAATCTAGCACCTAAAATAAAATTTAGTCTGTAATTTTGAATATGAAGATAGTATGTTATCATTTACCTGATTCTTTGTCTCCATTGAGCGGCCTTGATACTTTATCGACTTGATATAATTAAATTACAGAGGTGGAATATAGTAAAAAGCTAGTTTAGAGAAAAAAATCATATTTCTAGAATGAACGTCAAATAAAGAGCAACTCAGTCAGTTAGAAGAACTAACAAACCCTAAACCTAGTGCTACCATCAAATACCAATAAAATGGTTTTGTGATGTAAAATTTAAATATGAAAAATTAGTTCAACATCGAGCTATAACGTAGTTTGATTATTCACAAATTAGTAAATGAACTTCAAACAAAAACTTTACAAACCTTTTTGGAGCATTTATCGATTGTTATCTGTTTTGAGAATTTGAATTCCGGGTTTCGACTCCCAGAAAAGGCCTCGCTCTTCACATTCTCGTATGTAAACACGTCATACTTGCAATAAACCTCCTAAAATAAAAATGAGCAAAAGAGATTCAGTGATATTCCATTAGCTTAAAATACAAGATAATATCGTTTATAAAGCTTGGTCAGACATGAGACAATAAAAACAAATGGAAACACTTTTAAGGTAGCATAAAAAATCCATGTTAAAAGCTAGCATTTTCCCTAAATGATGCTATCCAACAAAGCATTCACATAGCCATAAGCTCTCAAAATAGAGTACAACGGAGCAAACTATGATACCTCATTCTAGCTAGTTAACAGCCCTTCTTGATCATGCAAATGACAGTAAAAAGCTACAGTAAACAAAAGGGTTGGACTCCGTTTGCCAAATATGAATTTTATCTGTATTTTATGCTACCCGGCTTACTAAGGTTATTTTTTTAGGACACGGAGAGGCTCTGTTTCTCGAGAAGTATTTTGATCCACCCTCTCAATGTGGTCGCATCTCGTGATTCCTACGCCTAGAATTACAGAGAGCTGGCAACTCTCCCTTCGCTCTAAGTAGAAGTTTGGTAAGACATCACAAGAGCAATGAACCTCGAACCTTATATTCGTGGACACTTTGAATTTACGAAAGCAGCTCAAATTTTATGACATTTCAAATTAATATCAATTCCTTTTTTAAAGTAGCCTAGTGTCTTTTCCCCCTTGTTAGCAGATAATTTAGGCTCCAGCATCAATTCCTTGACTTACATTGAATCTTTTGGGTAACCCAACAGCACTTTCAATATCAATCTTGAAGTCGATTCTCTTTCCCTCCTACAATGGAAAATGTCTTAAAATCAAATATTCAAACCATCAACTGATAAATGCTAAAACTGTTTGAAATCAATATAAAAATAGAAAAATGCCTCTAGATAGTTAAGCAAATTTCGAATAAATAATTCCTGGGACCAAAACTGAGTCGCCTACAGTATCAATAGCAAAACACTTAGGAAATATTCCAAGCAACTTCTTCACTTATAAACTAAAGAGACCAACCATAATGAGTCAATTAATATCACTGACACAAAATTCTTATAATTTAATGTGGTTCACTGTAGAAGTCTTATATATTCTATTTATCAGTTGCAATGGTAATATACCTAACAAATATCTTTCTTCACCTTTTATATACATGAAAAGACGGAGATATCATATCGATATATTGGTTGAACAAATAGTTGAATGAATAATAGACAAATAAAAATAAAAATTACCAATTGATCTGGCGTTTCAACGTAGCATGCGTCCTCGGGTACTGGGCCTCCATCTTTGTCAACTGGAATAACAGAGACCTGGAAAAGGGTGATAAGATCTTTAGGACAACCCTTTTCACATAAATCTAATCACCTGTAACAATGAAATTGTTAACTAATGTGCAACAGGTAAAATTTAAAGTAAATTTATGTGACTAACATATTGCTTAGAATTATCTATTCCTCCAATAAGTTGCAGAACGTCTGCTTAAATTTGTTATAAAAAGTGAATTTAAGCTAAATACAACATCAAGGTAGCTGTGTTAATATAAGTCTAGGTCGGAGCATAGAGAAAATCCATTTGTGAGATTATGTATGTGATTTTCGTAACAAAAATGCGCTTAGGCTACACATTCAGCCACAATAGCCAACTAACTAACCCTTGAGGTCATGTGCCGAAGCGATTTATCACGAAAGACATGTCAACGCAGTGGTCGACGGGAGAAAGACTGGGCACCACCCTATTCCCAGGACTCGATCGCTCCAACAAGCTGCAAGCCAAACTCATCAAACCATCAATTCAATAACCAGCTACTCACGTTCAGATGGCCGGCTTCAGCTCCTTGATAATCCACAACATTCAGTTGCTCTTCCAGTTCAATCTACAATAAAACAACAAATCAATTGTTTATTCCAATTTTTATCACTAGCAGAAGGTTTAAATTAAATATTAAGCATCTTCAGCATCTACTATATCAAAAAAAGATTGTCGCATAAAAATGAAAGGAAAATAAAATAACAGTAAAAAATATAAGGTTCTAATCATCGATTACGCCAAAGTTGATGTTTCAAGACAACCGTTCTTCTATCTTACAGTAATACATATAGGTTTAAGAAGAGATTTAAACATTAGTTGTTAAAATTATCTAGCTAATTTACTTTTGTAGTTATTTCGCCATTATAAATATATTACAAGTAGCATACACGGGTAATAAAAATATGGATTAAAAGCCTAAAAGCTGAATTGTTGTAAGTAGACCCCAATTTGTCAACACCCGAATCAGACTGCAAGTCTAAACTTGTTCATGTTTGCAATTTACTTAAAATTATGAGGCAAAACCTCTCTTGATATTATGTTCAGATTACTTTTAGATTTAGTCCTATAAATTCTTGCTGAAAACATTTAAAAATATTGATCCAAGCAAGTCGATTATTTACATCAAATAAATACACAATGGCTCAAAACTTGGAAGATAATGAGGGCCAATTTAAAAACTAAAAAAGCCTCATACAATCCATTCAACCTTAATTATACAAGAACCCATTCAGAGTGAAGAGAGAAAAAGTGTGTAACCATATGTGGGTTTTGAGTTTCTTGCACTAGTGTCAGATGGCTCAAGTCATATAGCAGTTTGCTAAGCATTATCTTACCATGTAGGCCACGCATTTCAAGTAAACCTCGGCAGTGCCAATCAAACACTCTGTTTCTGGTGATTCAACAAAGGGGTCTCTCTCCGCAGGCACATCCCATGATTCACCACCTTCGAAATCTTCATACATTTCTTGCATGACGTATTTTCGATTGATGAATTTCTGTCTCGTCCAAAACCATTCATAGCCACTGTCAAGTTGCTTCACCTTTACAAAAACCTGTAAAGAGATACGCAGAGCTTTCCACATTAATAGTGTTTCTTCTACATCGGTATAACGAATTTTCTGCAGAGAAAGATATCAAGTTTGTTGCATTGCAAACGTCATCAGAATGCTATCAATAGGTGTCGAAGAGTCGTTAATTAGATCCTTATTTACATTTGAGTTTAATTTGCTGCCCTTGAAGTGACATCAATTCTATTCGAAGGGGTGATCGGTGCATTCCTAGGTAACATACACAGTAGAACTAAATGTAGTCAACTTATTACCAAATGAGTATATAAATACTACCTCTTTATTTCCTGAATGCTTGCCTCTTGCTTGGGCCGAAAGAATTACCAGTTCAAATTCTACCTAAAATGCACAAAATAACAGCAATAATTACACAGCAGAACATGAAAGGTATATCCAATAATAAAGGAAGGAACTAATTTCAATGATTCTGGTGTTAACGTGTAAAAGATTCCTTAAAAATGTGCAGGAAAAGTTTATGAACTAGATTGATTTAAAGCGCTTCACAAAGTCACTGACGTATTGGACACATCCTAACGACTATTCGACTTATTTCCCTCTGTTCATAGCATGGTGAACATCGAAACTTTGGCATCACTGATCGATTTCCGTCAATTTTTTGTATTTATACCGTCTATTTGATGCTGCAAACATTTCTATCAAGTTCTAAAACATGGCTTCAAAACTGCAATACCTTCTTATCGAGCTCTTGGCTAATATCATTCGCTTGCTCCACATGCGGAAGTAGATCTGCCAAGTCCTCTTGAACGAGCAGATCCTCTGCAAACACAAATAAGATAACCAGTTTAAATTGACTAGGGTAAAATGTAATACTTTTAGTGTTTAATAGGCTAGAAAATACCAGTAAATCCTCGATATTAGGTAATTATAAACTTTTCATCCTGCTTATGTTTTTTTCTTTCTGCTAAGGCTTTTTTCATGATTTTTCTTCTGTAAACGTGTTTTCTACTGTTAAGGTTCACCATACTTTAACATTCACATACCTATCTAGCAACTTCTAGAAACATCACCTTACCGTTTTACCTTGGGACATCAAATATAATTTCCCTTAAATATAAACTTGCTTATTCTAAACAATTTTCAGCAACCTGCCTTACTGAGGCGGTAGACCTTACCAAATCAAATTAGCGCCTAAAAGCTATTTCAGGATAGGAAAGTGGGAGAAGACCTGCTTTGGCATTCTGAAGTGAGACATGCTTTCTATATAGCATATATAAACATAAACTATATACATAAATAACTTATTACGATAAGCGCGAAAAAATGCAAGTTAAGGCTGTATATATGTACCGTTGGATTGTTCCTTCTTTTTCATATTAAATCCAGCGTTCTTTGCGATTTCCTCTTGGGCCATTTCGTAGGAAATTTCAATCAGCTTTCCTTGCTCTTTCAGGGTTTTTGCTTCAGCAGGGTGATAGAAAACATACAAATGGCTGGATCCAATCATTATCCTGGAATTCGTGAGAAATGTTTGATTAAATGTGCATACTTAAAGAAAACCTGAAAAGTTTATTGGCAGGTGTGTTTCGTTGCTTTTTAACTTTATAAGCACGGTTATAATTGCTCTTTTTTCATTTGACATACATAAAAAATTTTCCATCAAGATTGCGAAAATATGTTCACTCCTTACATGTTCTTGAAGTAAAAGCTATCAAGGCAAAGCTTTTAGCTAATATATTGACAGCTTTATGGAAATGAAACTATTATAGACTATTTATAGATAATTTAATGTTCTCTCCACTCTGCATCCTCATTCTTGTTGAATGTACAATGCTACAAATAGTAAAAAGGGATGTTTTGTACCTGTCTTGATGATGTAGGACATTTTGTCCGAGAACTGGCTCTCCATTGACTAAGACCCTGGAGTTGGCACAAACTGAAACAGTGCAGCTACCATCTTTTATCTGCAGTGACGCGTGCTCTTCTCTTATGCTGTAAAAAACCATAAATTCTTTGACTACGTGAAAAATACAAGTATAATTACAGGCGAGGAAAACTTCTTACAATTTTTAAAACTTTTAATGTTGCTCATATAAAATTTCTAATCAATGCTAATATCAAGATTCCTAAATGGTAACACTACTCATTAAAAAATGTTACTCACTTGAGTCCAACTAGAGGAATATCTGGAGGATTTTCTTGCTTTGCTTTCCCAATCTTGTTATCACCTAAAATGATGTAACTTCTATAATATATGGCATAGAAATTTTTGAAGACTAAGTCAACCTTCTTCTTTCAAAAAATCGTTTTAATTCTACAACAGAAGGTATTTTCTTCTACAAAGTATAACTGCCAAGGCTAACTGCCAAGGTTAACTGCCACAAGCTACTTGGTTTTTCTAGTTAAAACGATGTTTCCCCCTCCAATGCAACAATTTTGTGAGCTTCCATAATTGAAAAGATTACAAAACTTCTAAGAAACATTGCATGCATCTTGAAAGATTTGTCACGCTCTCCCAACAAGATATTATTCTTACTATTACAAAAATACACGAACAAACTGTTTGGGTGCTAACTCGCTACGCTGAATTATTGATGAAATCTAGCATTTGAAACACAAACCTTCTTTAAGCAAATGAACAATCATCCCAGATAGCATCGGATCTGGATTCAGGTTGTAAATATGTGGTGTTGACATTTTTTCTTCCCCTTTCTTCTTTTCAGCTTCATCTCTTTCCTAAAAGTTAAATCAAATTCACAAATATATTTCCTCCTATAAAAATAACAAAACTACCTATTGCTAGCTAATTTCTCTCTTAAGAGTCCTCTTATGTCTTTAGGAGCCTCACAAATTTAACTTCATTTTTCTTCCTAAACGGGAAGATGCATCTAGACATTAGATAGGACACTTAGTAAATGCAAAAAAAAGCTATGAATACAAAGCTAAGAGAATATAGAATCAACATTTGTAATTTAGTATCATTCGTAGGTAAATCACCTTATTCTTTGCTTCAGCTGCAGCAAGTCTGTCAGCCCATTGCTGTTCCATCTCGTCCATGGATTTAGCATTTTCTGCCATCTAGATAAGAAAGAATTTGTAAAAAAACTGTAGACAGTTAAAACAACAGAAAAAACGTCGACCAGAGTTCAGTCTTGAGGACTAAGACATGGCTGTCAGAGAAAAGAGCAGAGCAATAGGGCTTCAGCTCCACCCTAGTAAATTTCTTCTGAAAAGTAATTGAAGGTAGTAATATCTTTTCCCTTGATACTCCTAAAAATTTCGTCAGGAAAAGCAAATAAGAAGAAAAATACAATTAGTTTCAAATTAACGAATTCAATTGAAATTCATTAGGTACAATTAGAAGAGTATCAGGATCTTAAATACATGAGGTGAGATGCCATTTGGTTAATGATTTCTTCACAACATAGCAAAACAAATAACTTACTCTGGCTTGCAATTCTTCCTCGACCCTCTTTTTAACCTCTGTAATATAAAACGTATCAAATTGAATTTTCAAAACCTTAAAGGATAGTGCAAATACATGTGAGTAGATACAAAAAAGAGTTTAGTTTTGACCGCAGTTAAAAAAAAAGCTTTCGTAACTAAACTTCTTAGGATTATCATTCAAAAATGATAAAGATTGAGTATTCAGGTAATAGATACCTTCTTCAGATAATCCTTCATCATCATCATCATCATCATCATCATCTTTCTCATCAATTCTCCCAATCTTTTCTCCTGCGCTGGCCTTTTCAAGCAGTTCTTTCAACTTCTCGTTTTCTTCTTTAAGATTTCGAATCAATTTTTCTGTTGGATCTTCATTAACAGTTGCTTTTGTCTTTATCTGTTTGGCTCGATCAGCTGAAGAAAAAATCAATCACTCTTATTTGCCTTGAAAATTGAATTAAAAATTAAAAAAAAATCCTTTTTTGGCTCAGGCAAAGGAGTGGATGAATATGGAAAAGATGACGGAGGAGCTTGAATCTGTCAAGTGATAGGCAACTCCAATTTTAAGAACTCGGTGCAACCGTGATTCCGGGATTCTAGTATACTTAGTGTGGCAATATTTTCCTTATTAACCAGAAACGCTATATGCTGTTATAGATTATCAACGTGCATGGAAAAGACTTCTCAAGAAAAATTGCTCACCATATCTCAATGTTGAAAGTGTCTCCTCGTAGTTTATATCTGCAGGACTCAATGCAGCAATCTAAATAAAACACGAAAATAACAATTTACTAACGTTACGATCACAAGGCTACAATAAAAAGGTATTCCATACGATTGAGATCTATCCATAACGGAACAAACTCTTCGAGTTAGACAGCAGTATTATTTCAGAAAACTAGCATCACGATAGCATGAAAACGCAGAACAATTTCTTTGCATACAAATCAATATCAAATAGATATATGGCGTTGGACCACGCTATACAATATAATTGCTCTACTTTTTTCGAGCTAAACTGAAAGTCTGCAGCACTGAATATCGTCTAACTTACCATGATCGTCTTGCTGTTGCCCCCAAGAGCATTCTTTAGCAACATCGTGAGGACCGAATTTCTGTATGGAACTGAGGGAATAGATATGGAGTAAATGCAGGGGGAAAGCAAAATTTTTCATTAACAGCAACATCAAGCAACATTGCAAAGCATTCTGTATAATTTATTTAAGGAAGGATAGAAGTTAGAAAACATCATCCAGTGCCTCCAGTGTAACATCGATCAGTTACCCATGAGTCCGACGTTCAATCACTATAAAACCAAGATCGTAAAACTACGTAATAACTCCAGACTTAACTGAAATAAATTGTGATACATTTATTAGCTAAGCAAACTTTTAAGTTGTTAATTCGATATTTAGTAGTTACCTCTGACGTTTTTTCCACCGGCTCGATCTGCAAGAGCTGAAGGAAGAATAGGAAATCCAGACGTTAGAATGTTTGATACTTCAACTCTTGAATACGTTTTACTACTGTACTTATATATTTGTTTTGATACAGCGAGGCTCATTAGGGTCATTTGAGGTAAACTAGATCGATTAACAATTTGTAAAAAAACTACAACCATCTGATGAGCAATGGTTAATAAGCAATTGAACTAATTAGCAGTCTTAGGTTGAAAAGCAACCTCGATACTGGAAATGTAAAGAGTGTGTAGTGCTGGTTTCAAGTTGATAATGTGAAAACAGTTTCAATGCACAACTGTTATGTGTTTGTTCAATGCTAATAAAACAAAATGCAATTATTTGACACTCCTGAGACTTTTCAGACCCCTCGTTCCGTAATATGTTTGGTTCCGTTCCGTAATATGTTTGGTTCGGTAATACGTTCCATTGATTTCAAGTTCATGCAGGCTCTGATTGGACACTATTGATGGACAGCGCTTATTTCCTTCAGAACATCGACGTTTTTGACAATTTGACTACATTTCACATGATTTCAAGAAAACTAACCAGCAATGCAGTTTCCCAATGACGAAAGTGATTGGTTAATTGCTGCTCCTTCCTTGAGTCTATCCCCAGTGGCTCCAGTGGATTCTGCTCGTTCACTAGAAAATAAAACACCAGTCAGTCAGAACAAGGATTAAAAAATGGTTGCTTTATGTCAGACCCTCACATACAAATACAAATGAGGCTGTGCCACATAAGAACACATTTTTATGATAACCAGAGGATGGAAGACACTTGGTTTGAACACTATAATTACAAAACAGCGTTTACATTTTCTATAAGTAGTAGCCCTTTTGCTAAAAAGATCTCTTCATCCGAGGAAATCTTGTCTATCACTTTGCTCATTCATGCTGCAGAAAGAGGAATAATACAAAAATTGGTAGAAATCTTCACAAACCTTCCAGCCAGATCTACAAGATTGACAACTGACTTTTTAGCTGTCTCCTGTCCTGCTTCATTCTTTGATTTCTGAGTAAATGTTATTCCCACTATTGTGTGGGCACGACTGTAGAAGAAGAAAATATGTTATTTGCTATTGCCAAATTGCTGAAGCACAAAATAAACAAATTCACAACTTAGTGTTTCTGCCACTGTCCTGTCGCTATTAAGTTTGAGACATCAATTTTTATCTATATTCATGTGGTTACCTGCTGGTTGCATTCATGTTGGTAGAGGCAACTGTTCTGTTCTTTGTTCCTTCTTCCATCCTCATTTCTATGTCTTGATAATTCTTTACTGGTTGAACACTGAGACCCTCAGCATAAAACCCCTTCTTAGGGTGATTTCGTACTTTCAGACCTCCTTTACCAGTAGATGGATTCAGCAAGTCTCGTACTTTCTCATTGTAAATCTCTAGCATACTGAACAGAACCTAAGTGGAATGATATGATATTCATTCTTACTGAACAAGACACCAAAATCATGTAAGTAGAAGGCCCACTACAAATATTTTTATATGTAATAATCAAATTTTGGAACTGGAACTTGGCAGATATTCAAAGAAAAATAAAAAGATATAAAAGGTATTAGAAAGATTTGCCTCAAGTTTGGAATATATAGTATGGAATAGATAGATTCTGAAGAGAAAGGAAAAATTGAAACCCTAAATCAAAAGCTTTCAAAAAAATTAACATTTAGACCTCACAATAGATGCCTTGGAGTTGTACAATAAGGACATTTACTGATTCTTTACAAATTTGAATGAATATTTCATTAATCATTGATGAAATCCTTACCTCAAATTCTGCATTGCTTCCTTCATCTCTCTTCTTTTGTATTCCATTAAAAATTTCTTCACAAAACATAGGGACAATGCCTACAATAGAATATTTAATACATTATGAGTTTTATTGACATCTAAAAACAATACTAGATTTTTATATTCAATTTTTAACTAAGATATAGTTACTACTTTCAATGTAAGTGGAGCTCACAACTTTTGAAAAGATACTCAGCTCATCATATACTAGTTTTACAAGCTTATTTTGTTCCTTACTGTTTTTGTGGTTCATGCAATGCAGTTTACCTTTATTTGCTCCATATCCAACAACAGACCATGATTTTCCAGAGCCAGTTTGACCATAGGCAAACAAGGATGTATTATATCCTGACCAGGCATTATCAAGAACACCAGCTCCAACATCACTGAAGAGCTCTTTCTAAAATTGATGAAGATTTCCAAATGAGGGTAAAAATCTGGCAAGATAATCATAATTACAATTGGAAAAGTC
This sequence comes from Rhopilema esculentum, assembly GCF_057945365.1. Classification (NCBI taxonomy): domain Eukaryota; kingdom Metazoa; phylum Cnidaria; class Scyphozoa; order Rhizostomeae; family Rhizostomatidae; genus Rhopilema; species Rhopilema esculentum. Next base: position 6,954,325 of record NC_142830.1, read on the forward strand.
TCTTTATCACATTTTCTTTTTCCCAATCAATCATATTCTGGGCATCTTTTTAAAAAAATTCGCTTTTGCTTTGAAGCCCAACAAGACCTGGAAGCCCCCCAGGTCAGATGAGCAAAACTACAAACTCAAGGGGCAAGAGAAAAATAGAGAATCTGATCACTTTATCCATTCAAAGGAAAATGGCTGTTCCCCTCACTGACAATGTGCCTTTCTCTAGTACTCTACTTCTATGAAGTTTATATGCTACAATTTTTGAAAAAATCCCCATTTAATAATCAAATGTTAACTAAAAAGTACAGAAATTTGCACAAACCTGTCCAATATATTTAGAGTTTGGTCCATCTGGACCAAAATACCCATTTTCAAGCTCCTTTGATCCATCATGAGACCAATAGCTATAGTCAAATGTGAATTCTTTTAAGTCGTCTGGATTTTGTGGATCAAAGATTGTAGTTGTTGCTCCTTTCATGTCAATGATCAGTTTTGCATTCCTGCCTCGCTCTCTCTTATTCTATTTGATGCGTCAAGGTGAAAGATTCTGATATGGACTATTAGTTTAATATTTTTTTATTTTCACATAGTAATCCTATATCTTTTAAACAGGGGCGTATTTAAGCAACATAGGTTGGCGGGTTGTTAGACAATAATCTTGGTGAACCCCCCATCAGGTCACTGGTAAATAATGGAAACGCCCATTTTAAAATTTGGTTTTTAGCTTTAAGGTAAAGATGATATGAAGCAGTGGCGTAGCCAGGGTTGGAAGATTGGTGTAGCAAAGAGGAGAAAATTTTTGCTAACCAGACCGCTAAGAAATTGGGGAAAACACCCATTTTGTAAATGCGTTTGGAAAAGCTATGGCATTTTTACGTGGCAATTTCTTTTTATACAAAGTCATATGTAGCATTTTGTGGCTGACCATATTCAACAGCTGTCTATATCCTTCACTATTCCACTAATGTTTATATCGAACTGTTTCAGGGGGGGGGGGGGGGGGAAGCACTACATGAAACAAGTAATTTTCCAAAGTTGTAATCAAATATCTAAAAATAATAAACAGTATTCAAAAGTTTTAAACCAAGTCCTTTCTCCTTGAGCAAAATCCACGACAAGCATTTTAGAATCCAGTTTTTTTCAATGATTGAACTGCTTTAGCATTTTAGTTGTTATTTTTTCGGGGCTGTCTCAACAACGTGAAGGACGTTTGCAAGCCCAAAAACGAGGGAGATTGTTGAACATCCTTTAGAGATATACAGGAGGGTCTCAATAGAGGAGGCAGAAATTTTTTGCAAGGACACCCTTGAGATTAGCTTAAAATCGTTTCAGAATATTCCTCCCCACCACTATGCTGCTGATAAAAAGATAAATTCTGATAAAAAAATAAATAAAGTAAAATATTGGTGGTACCTTGATACTACTGTGTGCCAATAAATGATTTTTACCAAATGAATTAAAATTTACCGAAGGACACAGAAATATTAGGGGGTGTCGCACCCCCTACACACCCTGCTAAATCTGTCCCTGCTTTTAAAAGTATCCTTGAAAGACCGGCTGATATCAATAATGCCCTGAGTGATATAGAAAGTGAGGCAAAACTTGTTATAGGCAACTAATACAAATTGTAGCATTGCATTCAGCACATAACACAAACCTTACAAATATTGTTTTTTTATCATTTTTCCTCAACATATAATCAATAGTTGATTTCTTATATTGAGACTATAAACACAAATCTTTAGCTGATGTCCTTGAATTGACATTAAAGTAATTGTTTGGAAGGTGCAAGATGCAATTTTTACTTTGCATACTTCAATCAAGTTAAAGTACTAAAGGGATGTCATAATTTTGTTTAATTTTCAAAACACATAAATCTGCCTGAGGAGCCAAATTTGTAAATTTTCTTTACAAAATTTGCTACTTACGAAACTTGATTCCATATAGAAATTCGATGGATGGCAAATATATTAATAAACACGATGAAATCGTAATTTAGTGCAATATTTTTGCCTTAAATCAAATCATCTAGTTTGTAGCAGCATGTTGTTTATAATATGAAATTCAATGGCGATCATGCGATTTGAAGGATACAAAAGGGCGAACCCTTACTGCTACTTTCACACTTTCTTCTGACATACTTGAATCTATCTGCTTGCTTTAACAACTCGTCCACTTGTAAACAAATAAATGTTACCCAATTCTTGGAAGTCTCTTGCGCGAACGAAGTTAGACAATTTGATTGTCTGGCAGGTCGTCCAGTTTTAAAGTTAAAGTATTTGTCTTTTGCCGCTAAAAATCAATCAAGATTAAAAGTCTGGAGAGAAGTCCTAATCTTCTTAGCTTTCAATCATAAACCAGCGAATTAGAAACAGTAATTTAAAGCCCAGCGAGAACTTCAAGATGTCCTCCTCTGTCTATGTTGTTGTTGCCGTGGCACTGTGGTCCGACAACAAACACTACAAGCCAATCAAATCGCATCGGTTTGTCGAAGCTATTAACTGGGCAACCATGACAACTAGAAACATAAACAGTAGCGGGGAAAATGTTGTCAAAGGGAAAGCTGTTGCCTGCAGTGATAAAAATAGGAATTTGAACGGCGGATATTTCAATACAACTAAATCTTTGAATATCTGGAGCTTGGATGCCAGGTTGTATGTAATGTGGAAATATATATGGCCGTTTATAACTGTCGAATTTCATATGGTCAGTCATTCCAAGAATTTATGGGTTCATTGTCCAATAAAATTATCACATTCATCAAATTGTGTAATTGTGTAATAAAATGAAACCTCTCTAAGTTCTTATAATAAGAAAAAACTGTTTGAAGCTGACAAGCTTGCTCTAAAACACCCCAAACTATAACATTTTAATATCTACACAGTCATAGAAAAAATTAGGAAAATTATCAATAGACCCATTTAAGAAATGATAAAACTCCGTGGAAGGGTTAAATAATGGAATACTGATGGTGTTAAGAGCAATGTTCTTTAATAAGATGATATACATGTAGATTGGTATGCCGATGTGTCCCTGGCAAAAATTCAGGACCAAGCTCTTTGAAAACCAGGAGAACAGTCTTTTAAACCCAGCAGAACTTTCATGAAGTTAACATGCAAAAGTACTGTTATGAATAGGGATCAAATTCTTCTATTTCATATTTCTTAGAAACCGTTCAACCTCGTTCTGCCAGTCTTAGAAGGGGAGATATTGTAAATTTTTATAAGCAGTCACACCCCTTCAAATATTTCCTGGTTTAGTCACTGTTAGGTCCTATAGGATTACATCGATTAAAACAATTTTTCACTCTTCTATGTATATTATGATTACGTATCCAGCTTATGGACTGCACAAGACCAGTTCAGTTAACATAAACTCCAATGGCTACTTCAGTCTAAATATACAGCAAAAGGCTATCTAATGCGTCGACCATTGCTTCTGGAGACATCACTTGAAGTATCTGCTGGTTATGTATGTAAGGCAGAAGAGTATCTAAAACTTCTATGGTACAAGCTTTTTCACTCATAAAGCCTACTGCTGATTCTTCACTTAGATCTTTAAAGCCATCACATAACAAGCAACTGTTGGTACAAGAGAACGTTGTGCTCTGTTTCTCATTTTCTTGGTCCTATGTTTCTTTAAAGCAATTCATTATTGGGATTACTAAGTTTCTAGGAAACTGTTCGCATTTTTATCAGAAATTACAAAACTTTTATTTTCTTTTGTTGCTGCAAAATAAAACAACGCCTAAAATAACAGCTGTATATAAAAGTTAAACATTATTCAATACTTTCTAATTTTCAGCATATTTGAAATTACTTGGATCGTTTTTGTTTGAACTAATTAAAGATTCCCTTATTTTCACCACAATATAGTTTTTTGGTAACATTGTTTAAATTCAAGCATTAAATTTTTGAGACAATCAAATAATAATAGTTTTGTAATCAGTCTAAATTTCTCAATGAAACGTGTGAATTGTTTACACGAGTTCAGTTCTATTAAAACAAGTATATTTATGCTATAAACACAGTGTTGATCATGTCGCTTATTTCTATAAAAAAAGCTTATAGAAAAATATATATACTACTGAGTCCATTTAAATTTAATGAATAATTTGAACGTAATGAAAAAAGACCCTTGAAGAGCTAAATAAATCTATATCAAAGAGAATGTGAGTCTTGTTTCTTCATCGAAATATGCCAAATATCATTTCCATCAGCATTGCGCCCTCTATGCTCCATAGAAACATTGTTTTCATTTGTTGTTCTGTTTTTCGTGCAGATTTCAAAGACGCTTTGATTCCCAAAACAACAGACCAGATTTCGGAATGTCTGATAATAATCCTTGCTTGCTGCCGCATACGTCGGTGCGTTAACGACGGGGTTCGTGTAAGTGAGAAGAAGGCATATCTCTATTGCGTATGATGGTGCTTTTATCCCTCCGAATATGCGTACGAAATCCAAAATAGCAATCGGCGCTAGTAAGGCAGTGTGAGCGCCGAGTAAAAAAAGAATTCCCATAGCCATATGCCGCTCTCTGCGCTTGATAACATCGCGCGTCAAACTAGAGCGGATCCTCTTGTTCCTCTTTCTCGAGACATCATAAGCAGTATGGGAACTGTGGACTTTTCGTGCGATTGATATATACAAAGCGATCTTTACAATGAGGGGTGCAAAGAAAGTAAATATTGTTATAAAAACATTATAGCCTGGGTCGATAACCGAAGAAAACAAACAAGCCGAATCACGATTGCTGAAAGACTTTTCCCGCAGAACTTCTTCGACGAACGCCGGTACAGCTCCCACTACCACCGCTAATATCAAAGCTGTCGCGATCAAGAAAAACATATGATAACGTTTGAAAAATAGCTTGTAAGCCAAAGCATGGTTGATGGCACAATATCTGTCGAAGGTCAAGAGAAGAAGGTTAAAATTTGATGAAGCAAATAATGTGATCGTTACACAAGTTGTGTATTTACAGAACGCGCTTGTTGAAATTTTTGGTACATTTATCAAACCGTATGTATCAGACAATCGGACGAGACGCAGCGTCAGCGAAAAAGAAGAGATTAAAAAATCCGACGTTGCAAGGTTCAGGATTAAGATGTGTGTGTATTTCCGTAGTTTTTTATTCGCTACAGCAGACAGGATCACCAGCAGGTTGCCAGTCAAGGAAAGCACAATCAAAATAATAAGGAGTATGAAGGAAACGTAAAACATATCTGCTACATGTAAGCTTCAGTAAATCCCATCCGTTTATACTTTTTCATTTGAAACGGGATGGCGCCAGATGACTCGAAATTGCAACTCACAGGGGCAATTTCAAGATTTTTGCGTCTTTGGATAAAATCTAATGTGGCTTATAATCTAGGACTTCTACAGCTTCTTCGTGTATTTTCGCTAAGATATCAATGTAGTCTTCTCACGCTTGCTTTTCAACGACAACGTATCGAATGAGGCACGGTGATAGGTCAAACTCATATGATTAGCAACTGTATCAGTCCCGGAAGTGGAGGACATACGTCGTTTTGATTTACACTTTCACTTTCTTAGTCATTGATTGTAGAGGCTAGTAGAGGAAAAGTCCTTATAACTGTTGGCCATTGATTGCCGATCTATCTTTCATTTCTTTCAATAAAACTTCCCCCTCGTTATCTTCTCCTTTACTTCTCCTTCTTGTTTTCTACTTCTTCTTGTTGCAGTCTTCTTCTGCTTCTTATTCTTCTTCCACTGCTTCTTGTCTTCTATTTCTCTCTTTATAATTCTTCTTCTTCTTCTAAATAAGAATTGTTGAAGCTCTAAGAATGAATGATAGCATCGTAATATAAGTCCTTTTGCCACTAATATTGACAAAAAGCTATGACGTTGGATTGCATAAATTGGAACAAGATAGCTCGAATATGATGTTTACAATTAGATTTGTTTACAAACTAACGAGAAAACGCAACTATCTGTTTATATTGCAGGAATCTTGAACAAACTAAAAACAGTAAGGTTAAAAATTTATTTGCATATCATGATGTTCATTTGTTGCTTTTTAAGTAGTAAAAAAAGAAATAAGTCGCTGATAATTTCTTGGTAATCATTAGTTTGCAAATGTCTTATTAAGTCGCTGTGATTGGAATATATGTCGCTAAAACATCATCAACATACAACGTAGAATTGTATATGGACAAGGAATTCAAGCAGAGTCTGAAGTGTGATTGAAACCTTTTGTTTTCAGTGAAAATCTCAAAGAGCTAAATCTTTTATAGAGTGCCAGAAATCCTGCTTATAAAGCCTGTTTGCACAATATTGACAATAGGTATTCCAGCCTTATGAAAGAGTTTGCTGACAGTTATGATTAGCATTAATAATCACACCTCGTGTCTTGCATCGATCTGATTGAACAGCACTGGCATCGAGCAAATAAAAGGATATCATTTTATAGCTGAATACGTCAAACCATGATCAGGCTACTTCTAGCCTGTACTAACCAGGTTCTTTACTCCTCTACTTATGAGTGCAACAATTTTCAAAGCCTACTGGCTTTCGATAATATATAGTTAGGAGCCGCAAACAAATCGATTTTTCCCAAACAACGTCACTTGGACGTTTTCATTTAGACTGCCCCCCCCCCATCTACTTCCCACAAAACGTCCAGGACCTGAATATCGATATAAGCGAAATTTGTGCATGTTACTGGCCGGGACTTTGTGGTGATACAAACCTATATTCATATCATATGCAGTACTGACCCTACATTCATATCAAATTTCACTGCTAAGAACGATCCTGACAGCAAAATTATCTGCAAAGAGATGCAATCTTGCACGAAGGCTTCCTCTAAGGGACATACTGAAATGGCCTTTCTTTGAATCCGAGGTATGAAGTACGTGTCAGTTTTGCATAACATAAGATTGCTTATCAAAATCACCAGAATTGCATTAGAATCATCTGGAAACGAAACTAACAGCCACAGTACAACTTAACAACAGGGACAGCGATGTAATATGTAATAAGCAGCACTTTGATTACGTTCGCAAAGATGAACGTTTAAAAACAACCTACTAGAGAGTATCAACAATTTATTAATGCATATGCCTTCCTTCATGGTTCCGGAAAGTCTAGGCAATCATTGATCAAAATGAAGGGAATAAGAATTGGAAGGAATTGAAGCATGACAGAGAGGCCTTGAATGATCTCATGGTAAAAGCTGCACAGCGCCATCCGCGAGAGCGTCAAGCATAGATGCTCGACACTTTTAAAGCAAAAGAACCTGTAGCAAACAAACGAGCTCCAACACAGCAGGCTTCAGCATCAACATCTGCCGCAACGGTTTTTCACCCTTCAACCCCTGACAGCTTTGCCACAGTTGAAAAGGAGACATTCCTGAAAGATCGAGATTCATCCCTTGTTATGAAATTATTTTCAAAAATATGTGTAATGTAATGTTTACTTCAAATGTTATGACTGAAGAATCGATATGGGAAGAGGAATTGTTCATGCAAATATTGATTCTGCGAAATCATGGAATATTTTTACAAATCTGTTTGAGAATTACATGGACCTATCGCAGTACAAACGTGAGTCTAAATTGAATCAGTATTTGGAGGAAGTGAAAAGTATTTCAGAGTCAATTAAGAGAGATCTGTCTAACTTGGTATCAATAAATGTAACATTTGTCGTTGGAGTTAGTGTGTTGGCGAAGAATGCGGTTGAAAAACGAAACAAAGTTCTTGATGTCATCTCTCTGTTGCTTAGATTGAAAGCGAAAACAGATAATTCAAAAATTCTAGCTAGTCTTAGATGCAGAATAAGTCAACAACTCCAAACAGCTGCCCCTTCTTACACTCAACCTTCCAGTGGCATTGAAATACAATGTAGCAACACAGGCTCTTGGGAGGCTGCTTTATGTTATTTAATAGACATCGAGAATAATTACATTGTGTTTAAAATGAATGCGAATTATCTTGAAAAAGCAGTGCTCATGGCTAGTACTGTAGTAAGTCTAAAAGAATTAAAGTTACATCTCCCAGAAAGGTGTAAAAGATACATTCCACAGACAGCAACAAAGCAAATCATTGTACACTTGCCCATAATGCATATTAAAGAAGAGCAATTTCTGGGCAACGTTCACCAAATTGACTTCCATTGCAAAGAACTAAACCAAATCTTTGAAACCCAACGTTAGGACGATCGACGTGATTTGACTGAGCAGTCAACGGACGACTGTCAAAAAGGGAGATTCAAAGAGAAGAGAGGAATCGAGAAAATATTTCCATCGACTGTCGATGTTGCTACTGAATTTATGAAGTCTCATGGATTCCATGCGCAAGAGCGCAGGTGCACATCAACCATAACTAGTTCTGGGGTTACTATTAATGAAATCAAAGAGTATCTCCTTAAGATTTTTCCTGGTCTAAAGGAACATGGCATCAGTAAACAAACAGTTAGATGGCTCTTCATGCCAGTTAGAAAAGATAATCATGCTGCTGCACGTTATAAAGTTATTATCAATGCCACAATTCTGAAGAAAGATAATACTGGCAGGGAATATTGGGGATTCTCACTTTATCCTGTCGCGTGTAAAGTTGCAACGGGAATTCGCTGAATATTTCAAAGAAGAAACAACAATTGTAAGTACCGATAACATGAACAAGATACGTTACGGTGCTCCTACGGTGTCAGGGTATCATCAAATCCGCAAAATCAACATGGAGAATGATTACCTGATCACGATTTTCCTGATTCCTATAATACGATCTCATGTGGATTAATGATAATGTCAAATGATTTTGAGCACAAAGATATTCCTATCAAAGACCATCATTTGCTCAGGGAAGAAATGGAAGATGATTTAAACGATTGTGAGAGAAGTGACGTTGATCACATTGAAAAGCTAAAAATGCATTTGTATAGAGCTGCCTTAGAACTTGATGCTGCGTGCAGGAAGGAATATATAACAGATTTCATATTAAAGTCACTGTCAACAGAGCAGCCTGTCGAGCCCAATGACACTGCATATTATTGACGGGAAGTCCTTTTTACATAATGTCGACGTTGCCGTACCTTCGCCACCAGGATAGTGTTTCAGGTGATCTCGTACTATTGTTGAGTTCAATTGCAAAATGATTTCACGTCATTGCTGAGTTGAATTAGAAAAAATTCTTATGTTATGGTCTGAGTCTCTTTTTTTTGTTGGCCAACCTTAGAAAAAAGTTTAAGATCCGACCATATTAGATAGTTCATTTTGACAACGAGAGACATTGAACAAAGACAACGTTCAGATTTTACAGGTTGTGATCTATTTTTATAAGACCATTTTTCGATGTATAATCTCAATTTAAAAACGTCTTGAAACCCCCCCCCCCCCAAATGTCCAAACAATGTTGTTGGGGGAAAAATCGATAAGTTTGCGGCCCCTTAATTACTTGAGATTTTATTCAATCTGGTTTCCATGCAACTTCTTTCTTCCATATTAAATGTTTGATAGAAAGTGAAAAAAATGATAAAGGTTCATTGTCTTCTTTTTGTATCTCCAAGAAAGATTAAATTGAATTAGAAAATTTGAGGCATTTTCTATATGATGACAGGCTTTCTTCTTCATTTACCGTGCCTGCCCTATCATCTAAGGAAAAACTAATACGCTGCAAATCTTCGATGGCGTAACTTTTAAGAAGTAAATGTGTCCAAGTTTCTTCTTTGCCTTATTTGATCAATGAAACTACTCCTTCATCACTAGACATTGTTTCGATTTTTGAACTATCGTTAAAGCAGTTTCAAACACCTGTTTAAACTTGTTAAAGAATGCTGATATTCTGTTTACAAATCCTTAATCTTACTATTTTTCAGTGCATCGAAAAAGATGTATCTAAGAATTTCCCTGATTATGATAAAGGTTGATGATTTTCAAAAAATTGATAAGATGTTAACTGTGAAATTACATATTTGTACAAGAAAGCAGTGTGTAACACTAGTGTTCTAGATAAAAATCTATTTCATCTTTTTAATGTAACTATGAACTACCACACAAATTTCTGTAAATGTTTTTGGAAACCTTTAGACTTTCTCGTCTAAATACAGCCTAAAGTTGGCCAAATGCTTTGAAAATAGAAAAACAGGAGTAGAAAAAACTGCAGGACCAAGGACTTTAAATATTAGTGACAAAAGCTGTGGCATCAGTTGATAAAGATCAAAATAAAATGATTTCAGACCACAATATCTGGCTGCTTACACTGCCTACTATTTTCAGAATTGTCTCAGTGAATTATGAATAAAAGTTTTCATACCACGAAACTTGCACAAATCTAAGAGCAAAGCTACTTGCAGAGTTGCCTGAAGCTTGCTTTCTCTCTTGATCGAATACAGCATTCTATGACCTGATTCATTGCTTGCATTAGCAAATAAATGCTTCGAACGAGTTTCTAAAAGCTCTTGTGTCTCTTACTCTTTTGATAGAAATTCGTGCGTCGTCAAAGTTTACTTTTAACCACACGAAACAGTGCACTGCTAATTAAAAAATCTCAGCCTAGGTGCTTCAATTGGAAAAGATTTGATTGATTTATCAAACAAACTCAAAAGGCACACACAGCTACGAAATTGACTAAATTTAAAATCGAAGGCATACCTTACGCCAGTAGCAAAACTTTGATCTCTTGTTTGTTTTATGATGCAAAAGATTTGTCAAAAGAAAACAAAAGTGAAGAAAGCCAAAATATCATACTTCCCAGACGTCAACTTGCATGCTAATTTTCATACTACAAGTTCACCTGTTGAAACATTCTGTTGTCTGAATCCTGATCCAACTAAATCCAAATAACGGATTCTCCAGGAAGCCTCTCTCAATTAAAGACGCCAACGAATAGAATTACCGAAGTGATGACGTCACTAAAATCTACTTTTAGAATTTTTCAATTTTGACCCTAGATCCCGAAAGAGCATTATGAAATATTTCTGAATGTACTTAATCAGTTGAATATGGTACGAATTGGCCGAGTTATGGCAAAATAAACACATGCCCTTTCCCTATCCAACCTCTGTAATTTGTTCTTGGTTCATAGCTTTATGGACCAGGCCAGAATAACAGTAATCCGTTAGCAAACTTGAAATCTTTCTCTGGCCAATTTTGAACATCACTTACTGATTTTGCAGGTATTTTATGCTGTTCTTTCAGATAATGTGGTCAAATTCAAGAAGCTCTAAAAATGTCGAGCGCAAGAGTGCAAGGGTCTGAAATGGAGTAACTTTTAGAATAAATCCATCGATTAACCCCTATTTTGCAGTTGATCACATTAACGATACGTGCAATTTCTTCATAGAAGTAGTGCTGCAAAAACAATTTTTAATGGAACTTTTAATTAAGGATTTATTTTCTGTAAAATAAAGGTATCATTTTAAATAATTTCAGAAAATGAGGCAAAAAGTATAATTAGGTACTTTTAATTTTACTTTAGTTCATTTTGGCATTTCATCTCATTGAGCGCTGCATATCCATTGTCCGCCTTAAAATTGATACCCAGCTCCTTCTACAGGAGTCAATAAGAGGTAATATAGAAAAACACTTAAATAGGCATTAATGTTTTCAAAACCCAGATTTTCTAATATCAAAAAGATTAATGACTGTAGAAATAATAAAAATAGATATGGTTATAGTATAACTTCCCTCAAAGTTTCTTGCAACTTAAATACATGCACAACTCTTCTTGCAAAATCTATGCATGTACCCGGAGTTAGATGTACAGTACCCCGCCTTTGCCCAAACCGGGCAATTCTTGTTACTGTCTGTCTGCTCGCAGCAGCATGTGTTAAAGCAAAGCTTCTTCATAGACTTTCTGTACTTTTTATTCAAGCAGTATTTCTGCCATCCACGTTTGCAGTATTGACTTTTATCTTCACAAGCTAAATTAGAAAGAAGAGCACCTTTCTGAAATCAATATGCAAAGCATTGATCATGATCATAAGTAGGTAGTACACACTCTTCTCTCTAGTTAATGGTTACAGAAGAACTAGATACGGTCATAAAGGAGAAAGAATAATTAATAAAAACTTTATCGTTGATAAGAAGCACGTGATTACAGTTACACATAAAAACTATAATTAGTGAATGGCTATGTTTCTCAAATCTTTCGTTTTTTAAGCTTCTGCTCAGAAAAACGATTTAAGAAGGGTATCAGCAAAAGTCTCTTGCTTCTGTTGTGGTTACGTCACACATCATACCCAATTCGATCATCTTCAATCTGATTTTGCTGCTTCTAACAACGGTGGTTGATTACTGAATACACGCGCTGCCAGTTGATCATAGAATTCCTGGATTTATAACATATGCTTCGTCCCTTTCTAGCAATGCTCCAAAAAGATAAATATGACAAGAAAGAAACCTAATTTCTTAACATGTTTTCCCAAGTAAGATATCCATTTCAGCTAGAGACGATGAGATTCACTAAGCTTGCTAAAGAATGCTGATTTTTCTGACGGAGATGAAGATTGAATGACCTTGCTTAAAAGCAATGTAAATTTGACTCTTCTGTGCCTTGACGAGGAAAAACGAGAGTAACTTCTATGAATTTGATCTTGGTACCAGAGCTTCTGCTATAAATCTTTTTCTCACCACATATCAATAATTGCATTCGTGTGACCAACATAAGAGTAGATTTTGTGGGTACTTCATTATCCGCATACATTTTTAATGTTTAACACCTGTCATTCTTTCTCTATATATACCTATGATATTTTTCTAAATGAGCTGCAACTAATTGTTGAGAGTCGTGGCTTCATGAGCTTTCTCTCCCATTAAAGCATTGCCTCACAATAGCGGAACACGAGGCAAACGAGGGCCCACGAGGGAGGTTCCCCTTTTGCTTTTGCGAAACTTAGCAATTTTCTTTATTTTGTTATTGCTTTCCTTAAGCCTTTGTCCTCCTGTTCTACAGCACTTCTCGTGTCTCTTCATAGCCATAGAAAAGGGGTTAAGAACATTGGAAGGGTGCTTTTAAGGAATAGTCAAGCTTGACAATTAGGATTGAATCCTATAAGTTGACGGTAAAATAAACTCATATTTTTGTGTGGTTTAACAGCAACAGAAAGAGATTGGCTAGACTAACCTGGTTCTTCGGTTGGTATAGGAGGCATTATCGGTTCTGTTGTCGGACGTGGTTTTGGTTTTGTCTTTGGCTTGGGTCTCGTCACAGGCCGAACGGGTCTTTTTGTTACGGGAGTGCCATCTCCATCGCAGTTCATTCTAAACGACCCTGGTTGTCCTTTGCAAATTAAAAGGTTTAATTGAATAAACAAAGGTCTTTAAAGCGTGAAACTACTACTAGGATATATAAAACATTATTAGCAATTCATTTGAATTATAATTTAAATTGTCGGTTTTTCCATTTCCATATTAAACAAATAAAGGAGTAAAGTTGAGAATAAAAAGTGATGGGAAACAATAGAAAAAGGGATATTATAGTCTATTAGGACACAAGTAATCAAGTTGCAATAATAGCAATTAAAAAAGTTGATGTTTGAACTCATAGACAGATTCAAAATTGAATTACCTTTATTACATCGCTTGTGAAAGATGTTCATGCAGGGGAAAACTTCCTTTAGCAGTCGAAATAAAGTTGGGTCGTACGACCTTAATTTGGCCCTGGTGTTGACATGGTTGTGGACTCCATTTGGCCTGGCTGAATAGGCATTCACATCGAAAAAACTTTGCACTCCTTCTCCAAAGTACTCTTGAACGGTGTTTATTGCATATGTCCCTCTCCACAGCCCCCTTCTCTTTGCACTGTTGTATGCTGCATGCAATCTCCTCATGTAACTAGGTATTCCACCTCCTTTTATTGATATTTCCTGTATTGATGGGTCAGACAAATGCTGTTATAAAGTCACGGTGCTGTGCAGGGGTGAAGCATAATAAATCTCCAGATTTGCCAAAAATGGCTTTCTTCAGGTAAAGTGTTTACCATTATTAATATATCTGAAGTTCAAGGTATCGGAACAATAGATAATAATTCTAAAATTTCATTGTTTGATTGTAAAAGTGTCGCTGAGTTAAATTATTTCTACACTAGCATTTTGACAGGAAGATACAATGGAAAAAAAATTGAAAAAGGTGTGAAGCTGCAAAGTAGATTTCAAAATCCAGACTCCAATTAATGGAAAATTGTGCTTAGAAGGAATAAAAACTAGAAAATAGAATGAAGAAAATTATTTGAAAAAGTGATTACCGTAATTAATTGTGAATAAATAATGAATGTACCTGTATTCCATGGGAAAACTCGTGAAGAAATATATCTTCGACTCTGTAGCGATCACTCGTGTAACAAAGGAGATTTTCTTCAGCGCCAGTTGAGATCGGAATGTGCAGTGTACCACCAAGTCCTCTTGATCGAGTGTCCCACCACCTGCCCAAATGCCTATGTTCAGGAATTGATGTTGCACCTATTTTGAAAGAACCGTGTCAGATGAATGGGATGAGGGCAGCAGGGATGGCGCCAGAAAAGAAATGCTGGGGGGGGGGGGCTGTAATGTCAGAGTACCGACAGTGAGTGTATCACCCACAAAGATGTAATACAACACCATTTCCGCTGTGGTAATTCTAGTTCAAAAAATAAAAAAAAATTGAAAAAAAATCAAACAATGAAAATTAAAAAAATCACGAAATGGAAGTTATGAAAGTGCCGACATTACTTAAAAATTTTAAAAAATTTAAGTGCCGACGGGAGGGCTCAATGAATTTTTGGGGGAGCTCCTGCCCCCCCCCCAAGCACCCCCGCTGGTGCCATCCCTGGAGGGCAGTACTGAAGGACACTGTACCTCACTTGTTGCTAGGGCTCCATGTAAGATTGTGTGGGAGCAGGTTTTTTACAAGTATGTTGCCAAATAATTGTTTCTAATAAAAAAACCCATCGTTCCAAATATAAAAGTAAAAATATTGTAAAGAAATAGTATAGGTAATTTAATAACATCAACATCAGCATTTATATCGCAAATTCTATCGATGCAAAATCATTAAGTGTGTGAATAAGATAAAGTATGATAATACCCACTCAGCCCGGGCTGACTTAAACCGGGCCCACTCAGCCCGGGCTGACTTAAACCGGGCCCACTCAGCCCGGGCTGACTTAAACCGGGCCCACTCAGCCCGGACTGACTTAAACCGGGCCCACTCAGCCCGGACTGACTTAAACCGGGCCCACTCAGCCCGGGCTGACTCAAACTGGGCCCACTCAGCCCGGGCTGACTCAAGTGAAGTTTTTCCACTGCAGCAGCAAATTCCGGTCAAATCTAAAGAAATATTTAAATATTCAAAACAAAGTAACTCTCGACCGAACGGTCCGAACAACATGATTGTTTCATTATAAACTAATTTAAAGATGAAGATTTCAATTCTGACAGTTTTTCAACTTTTTTCATTGACATTTTCCATCTTAGTAATTTTTCTTACAAAGACCTAAAAAACACTGCCAAATTCAGTGCAAATTCACAGTGGCTGCACAAAACTACAGCTTGATGCTGGGCCAGTAATATTCCCTTTATGTCCATCTTTTCAGTTTCTTTTGCGTGATTATTCTCATTTTCAAAATGACAGTTGTTTACAAAAAATAAAACAAATTAAGTGGGGAAAAACAAATGATCGGAAGGGCGAATAAGGTGATGAATGTAATGTAGTGAATAGCAAGGCAAAGGGAAAATAGACAGCAGGAATTGCGAAAAGGATGCTTGTGCTATGATGTGAGAATGTGAAGGAATGAATTAGAAGGAAAGGTAACCGAGATTAACAGGCCTAAACCTAGTCACTACAAGCACAGAGAGAACAGTTCAAAATTGGACATAATTTTCTAGACCAAAACAACAAAAATTAGATTTCAAACATGCATGTGCCCCAGAGCCTCCGACGAAGGGGGGCCGAGGGCCATGCCCCCAGCCACTTTTTTGCAAGACAATAGAGCTTGTTTCAAAATCTTTTGCTATGGTTGTTAACTTTTCCCTTGCCTCTTCTACTTTCCAACCTGCATCAGAGCCCATAGTTACCTTAGATACTCGCTAAAGGGGAAAATAAATTTTGATTTGGTTCTTTGAGCACTTCACTTACCTTCTCTCGCACCCATTATACCAACACGCCCGTAGTATGTGTACAAATATCTTCGCAAAACCCTGCGGTCAGCCATAAGAAAGCGAACAACGTAGCAAGCACGCTTCAAAGCAGCATCGGGCACGGCGCTGGTGCTCACTATTGGAATACCGTAGGCATGAGTGTACTTTCGATAGTGGTTGTACCTGGAGAACAGAAAAGATGTCTTTTTCCATTCTTCACAAACAACATTGCAAAAATTTTCCATTTACAGTCTGATTGAGGGGAAGGTGTTCTGAATATTGTGCAGGATCTTGGTAACGCCCTTACAAATGCAATCGTGAAAAATTAAAGAGCCTCACTGAGACCTACTACCTTGGCCCTTGATTCAGTATAGATTCATTTTCATGTCTTCTATTTCGATTAGAAGTCTCGTGAAACATTGTACAGAGGCCAGCACTTTTCGTTGCGGTTTTCAGCGCTTTCTTTCTACTTTAGGAACATGACTGTCTTTCAAAAGCATTGCTCTAAACCAAATTTGATATTCGCTAAGTCCTTGTCATTAATCTTGAATCAAATCAAGTGGGACCCAACCATTGGTTCAAATGCTTAAGTTTCGTTATTGAATAACAAAAATAGATATAAATAATGACAAATAAAATGCATGTGCAATATGATATTACTTTCCAAATATGATTGATTCGTTTTGCAACATTTATTTTTATTCATTTTGTAAAATTCATTTTGTGGGTTTTATTTACAAATGCTTTTGGCAGTGGCCGGCGCCACTAATTTACATTGTATTCAAATAAACAATACCCCCTGCTATTGTTGCATATAGAAGAGCTATAAAAGATTTTGCCTTAAAACAGGTCCTGTCCAGTTGATTGGGACTCAACGAAGGTGGGACGCTTCCCCCACAATTTTTATTTCCTTAAAATTCTATGGTAAAAGAGCGTTTTCTTACAGTGAAAAAATTGTGGCCCAGATTTTCTATTTTGTTACCCCTCTCCCCCCCCCTTCCAAATCCATCTGGCTGGTGCTACCACTGGATCGAAGTAATGCATTCTCTTTTTTACATGACAGGAGGTTACAGCTCTGTGGTTCTGCTGAGTGCTAGCTTAAACATCCATAGAAAAATGAGGACTTAAAAACGTAAGTATGAGTATAAATCCAAGCTACTTATTACAGGTACAGCGGAGCAGGAGGGGCTTGGGGCCTTTACTAGACCCCCCCCCCAATTCTTTCAACGCTCCAAAGTTCCTGTATTATTAGTTGCCAGAACAATAATCTTAAAAAATACCTGGTAATAAAGGTCAGATGTCTTGGCACAGCCGTTATCTGATGACAACGATGGTTTTCAGTGGCAGATCCAGGTCTTCTACCTCCTGCAAATGCTGAGACATCTGGCGTTGTCCAGTTCAAAACCAACTTGAAGGCGCTTCTATCCTTTTCTAAAATTACACATTTAATTTCCAGTAAAATGCATTCATCTTGCCAAAGAGCTGTTTTTGAAATGGATTGTGAAAAACTTTTTCGAATTTAAGGAAAAACTTTGAGCTCTGATAGGATTTAAGTACAATACTAAAAGTTCACACAATTAATAAGTATATAGAATTTTATATAATATGTCTGATGAGTGCACAAGCACGAATCTGGGAGTGACAGAGAACTAAACGTCTCATTTCTAGCCTATCTTCTACTATATCTATTGCTCTGTGTATTTGCGCATCGAGCACTGTTAAGTCAGAATAGACAACGCAATCTGGAGTAGAATTTGATATAATAGACATATAAACACAATTCATTGTGACCTGATGTTGTTATTGTTGTTGCTGTTGCTGATTCTTTGTTTTAATGTTGTTGTTGTCAATTCTATTGCTTGTTCCAAAGGCGAAATAAATCTTCTGACATCTGAAAAACCTGTTTGCATTAGAGATAGTATAAAAAAGATTTCCTAAACATACCAGGAATGTTGAATGGATCTGCATTTCCATACGCCTCTTTGGCAAGCGATAGGTCTGAAAAGTAAATTTGTGCTTTTCCCGATTAAACAAAATAGATATTATGTTTTTATTTTATAAAACAAAGGAATCTGAGATACAAGTATAATGAATTTTAGTGATGACTTCCACAGTGCCTGAGAAAAATATGTCAACGTTTTCTAGCATTCAGTGGATATTACCAAACTTGTTAATAAAGAGAAATAACCAAGACAGACAATGTTAGAGTAGAAGCCAAGAGGCATGGATGAATTAATGACACCTGTGACGATTATATGATATAAATCTTCATATAGAAAACTAAATCACAAATTTCATAAATTTCGTTTGTTTGGGGTTTTATGATTTGAATATGCCTTATATGGAGATGAAGTTAATGAAACCTTTGAATACATTCTTTTTAATTAGAACAATTTCATAAGAACATAAGCATCGAAATTTGTCAAAAGTTAAGAACAAATTAAGAACGACCTGAGGCTGAGCTACTGTAAAAGGTCATTTTGAACAATTGATCATCTCAAAAACGAGGAGTTTTTTGCCATCTAGGAGTGCTCTTTGGTGAATTTTAAACTTGTCAGCAAATAAATTTGTCGTTGTCACCCGTTGGCTCAGTGGTAACAGTTTTTGCTGTCATCTAAAGGCAGACTGCACTGATTTGCTAAAGCAAAAATGGCACACCGTTCTTTGCCAAAAAGTGCAAAACAGCACCCCCTAACATGCTTTTTTGTTGATTTGTGATCTTTTCCAGGGGCCTTCTTTTGAAACCTATAGTTATATTTTTTATCTGTTGAAAATGAGCTAACTTTTGGCACTTGAAAAGTCTTACCTTCACACGCCTTCATCCAAACAATATCACATCGATTGAAAAGTACTTCACTTTGGTCAGAAAGTCAGAAAGTGAATTAACTACATTTTCTTGATAATTGCGAAGGTGAATGTCAAGATCATTTTATAGAAAAAAGCATTTTGCCCCCTTTGCATCTTCTATCAAAGAATATGCATGAGAGGTGCCGCCGGACCCCTTCTTCATCATTCATGCCCCTTGCATCTTTCGACAACATCTTGTAGAAATGTTTCTTACAAAAATGTTAATGGCATAATGTCAAAGGGGGCAACGGGACCATTGATGATAATATGCAAATACCGTAAATCCTCGAACTGGCCCACCCCTTCTCGAAAAAGCTTCCTCGAATAAGCCCCCATCCTAGAGCTACAAATTGTCAATAACCCCCCGCCCTCTCCTCGAATAAGCCTCCACTGCTACCGCAAATTCTCGAGCTGGACCTCTCAATTTGATGATTTTTGCCATTTGAGGTTGCCTTAGCGTTTTATTGAATTATGACAACAAATTCCAAATTTTGGTAGTTATTAATCAAATGCTCACAAAAAATTCCTACTAAAATAAACAAGTCTTTTAATAATGTCTTCTTAATACCTACAGTAATTTTTTAAGCCCCCCTCGTATAAGCCTACCCCTCGAATAAGCCTCCATCCAAAAATATCAAAAATAAATAAGCCCACAGGGGGCTAATTCGAGGATTTACGGTATGGATATATCTCTGATGCAATCCTTGAATAGTGGGGTGGGGCCAGAGAAATAGGCGATCAGTCGCATATACGATTTTTTATTAATGAAACGAATTGTTGATCCGAATGGAGTCCCGAAGGCCAAGCAACTTCAAAAATTTATATCCTCGCGATTAAGGTTTCTTTTCTAACGCCGCTGGCGATAAGCCTGAAAAGCTATGTGTTAAATTCTATTTGCATCTTGGCTTGTATTCATGGAGGGTGCAATATTTGATCTATTAAACACCCTCATGTCTCCAATAAACGTCCCCATTAACCAAATTTGTAAAACAAACACCCACCCTCCAATAAACATCAAGGGCTTTTATAGAAGTATTGTAAAAAAGAACAATTTCTTGTTTTTATGTCATTTTTATGAGCAATGTCGAAGAGGACATCATCAGGAAATTATTTCGATGTTGCGCATTGCCCTTGTTGACTAATGGTTCAGAAGATAAAGAAATGTTAGTTTAAAAGAGGGAAATTAGCCTTGCCATGCTTAAGGATTTATGAATTGAATTTGTTTCAGGTAAGGAGGAGGATTATTTACTAACAATTGATTAGATTTTGTACTTTTGAGAGTAAGGGCGAATTCCAAAAATCTTTTATCTTACAAAAAACAAATTTTTGCAACAATCACTTGATCATGATTAAATCACTTGATATGATTTCTTTCGAGGGGCAAATCACTCTAAGAAAATCTCGTACACCTTTCGTAAAAATCCTATTGTTTTACCTGAAAATCTCCAGAAATCCTTTTGTTTTAGGCAGTCTAAAAAATTGATAGCCAACTTCTCCATTTCTCAGGGAAGGCTGAGTCCCCAAAATTTTCTTTAGGATAGGCTCAAGCCCCGGAGTTCCCCCCTCCCCAAGTCTGCACCTATGATACTGACTTTAAGGAGCTATCGACCTTGCAACACCATATCAAAACAAACATGCCTTTGCAATAACTTAAAAGTTGTAGAGAAAGATAGAGCCTAAGTTAGAAAAAATAAAGAAAGTTTTTGAAAACCGACCTCGCCGCATTTCGAAAAAGCGAAAATTCTGAAATACACTCATTTGTTTTATAATAAACAAAGGTCGATGTTGAGTATTCCAGTTTCTTAATGTTCTGGAAATTTCAATACTCAAATGATGTATTGAAATGTTAGTGACCTTTTTTATCACGTCAGGAGATTCGCTTCCGTTCCGATGCTGTATTTAGATGTGGAAAGTATATCTTTATACCTTGTGTCTTAAACTCTTGGACAACAGGGCAATCATGTTCTTGGATTTGACAAAATTTCGTTGTTGACAGTTTTATTACGATATAATAGTTTCTTAATTTTTTTGCTTCGAGTACTGAAATGTCTTAATTTGTTCTGACTATCCAGTACTCATTTCTTTTAGCCAGTTTCTTATAAAAAAATGAGTGTACGTCAAAAATTTCAGTTCCGAAAACAACCAAAAATTTTGGCTTTGTCTCTTAAAGTTAATTTCAAAACATTTTGCCTCCTATTTATTTCTCTATGGGCTGCGCTGATTTGGGAAACACTGCAATATTTTGAAATAGATGCACAAAACGATCTTCCAGCCAGTCCAACAAAGCAAAACGAAGATAAGCATATGCTTTTCAGTGTCTTAAAAACTACCTTTGGATGCTAGGTAGAAACAAATACAAATATAAATACAAATGTAATTGTAACTTGAGTACATCAACATACACAAAAAAGTTGACGTGATTAACTGTACTATTCATAATGTAAGGTTGATAATAAACAACATTGTAAGCGAGACCAATGATTTAAGATACACGGCAACAAAAAATTATTGTTTGCAATTATTTCTCAAAAGTGCACAGTTATAAATGGGAACTATCTTGCAGGAAAAAATAACACATTTTGATGCGGAATAAACAGGGTTAAAATGACTCACTCCTCTTTCAAAGTCGCTCTAACATATACAGAAAAAATAAAGAACATCTCCTAAGCACAGTGGCGGATTCAAGGAGGGGGCAAATAGGGGCAGTTGCCCCTCCCTCAAAGAGTTAAAGCAAGTCTGGCGCCCCCTTTCTGGAAATTGTGCGCCCCTTTTGACGAATGAGAATCAGGTGAAATAGTTTCTGAGACCGACCGGTTAATTTTCTTCAAAGATTATCTCAAAGTTATGTTGTTTATTCTGAAAATGGATCTGAAATTGTTGTATATAGCGAACTCTCGTCACCAATTTTAGCAAATTTTTCAGGACCCCCACTACCAACTGCCCCTCCTTCAAATTTGCTCTGGATCCGCCCCTGTCTAAGCAACTGTTACTGCTAAGCGAATAATTTTTTGCACTACCATTTATAAATTCTCACGAACATTTGCAAGATCCCTCTGTCCCGACGTTGTTTTATGGAATGGGAACAATTAACATAACTTGAGCTAGTACTTCCCCTTTTTATGTTTGCTTGTAGAGATAATGATAAGAAGAAAGTCAAAATGAAAACATACCATGAGCCATTAGGCCAGTGAGAAATATGAAGAGTAAGCTGTCGCACACCATCTTTGATTCGATGTGTTAAAATAAATTTTTGCTAAAGAAAATCCAGATTAAAGTTCTTTGCAACATTGTCAGGAACCCACTTCTTCGGCCAATAGCCAGCCATCATGGAGTGTCTTTTGTTGTCCTTGCCGGAAGTGTTTTTTGTGAAGACTTCCTTACCAGACTCAGAGGTCAAACAAAATAATGTGTTGCTTACAGCTCAAATGACTCAAAGGCCTACGTAAAAGTTTATCCTCCATTGAAAGAATAATCAACAAAACGTTTGCTTTAAAATTGTGTTGCTTACAGCTCAAGTGACTCAAAGACATACGTAAAAGTTTATCCTCCAATGAGAGAATAATCAACAAAACGCTTGCTTTAAAATTGTGTTGCTTACAGCTCAAGTGACTCAAAGACCCACGTAAAAGTTTATCCTCCATTGAGAGAATAATCAACAAAACGCTTGCTTTAAAATTTTGTTGCTTACAGCTCAAGTGTCAAAGACCCACGTAAAAGTTCATCCTCCATTGAAAGAATAATCAACAAAACGTTTGCTTTAGAATAATGCTTAAATCTTTCACGGAGTTTTGAAGCCTACAAGCGTTTCAAATACGATCTGTGAAAACAAGCTTTTCAAACCCATAAACATTTTGTAGAAGCTGTTTATAAACATATCAAGACCTAATATATAAAATTCAGTGAAAAAAGCTAACGCAGTTTCAATAGAGACTTTGTGCGCTCTCTATCACAAGACTCATGATAAAGCAAATAAATTCCACACTGTAACTGCTGAAACGGCTTGTTTTCTGTTATCTCACCTTGTCATTTTCGAGGGGGAAGGTTCCCACTACTCAACAGTCTTTTGGTTGTACTAAATTTAAAAATGGCTTTAAAAAATGCAAACATTTGAGTAAACTAAAGCTTTTCGTCTGACACTCTTCAAATTTTTAAAACGTCAGAACATAGATCAAAATATCTACGCTAGGAAATATATACCCAGTTATGAATCGAAATAGGCCAATCAGAAACTCGAGCACATGACCGTTGAGGTTGCCCATCAATGCCGCTTGCCTATAGAGAATATTACCAATCAGGGCCTCCAACGAAGGGGGGCCGGGGGGCCAAGGCCCCCTCAATTTTTTGCAAAACAATAGACCTTTTTTACAAAAACTTTTGTTTTGATTGTCACACTTTCTCTTGGCCCCTCCTTCCAACCTGCGTCGGAGTCCATGCCAATGGAGTCCTAAGTTTCCACTACTGCAAAACAAAGACTTTTGTCAATGTTTTTATTATTTTAAAATGCTCGTTACGAAATTGGCTTCCATTTTGGTGCTGTAATTAGAGGGGGAGAGTACATTTTCCTTTTTTGTGTCTACAATTTACGCCAACTACCAATCATATTGGGCCTATTGGTCGTTTTTCATGAATTTTCTGAGTTCTAGACATTTTTAATTGCTTTTTAATGTTTCAACGGGCATCGAAGAGCAGTGGAGTCTGGGTTATATCCCTCCCCATATGTTATCAAAAATGTGAAGAATAAAGCAAAGGGCACAAGTCAAGTCTCTTTATTCGGATTAAGACCCCCTCCCAACCTTTATCAACGCTCTGCAGTACCTGTTCTAGTTTCGAAGATTCTAAATTTTTACTGATTGTCCATTACTCGTTTTTTATAGCGTTTTTCTTATAGAAAAGAGGGTACGTAAGCAGCTTGCCGTAACGCGCTGAGTCAGCAAGACCTAAGTAGGGTCCAAGCCTCTTTTCCGTTACCACACCATTATGGAAATGGGGAGACAGGAGGAGCATGATTGAAAGAAGTTTTGTCCTGAAACATCCTGCAATAACTTAGTGACAACTTCTAGTTTACCAGAAGTCTACTAAGCACACACACTTGGACAAAGTGGCAATTCTTTTGGCAAACCTTATGCGCTTTTCATTTAACAATATCACACAACCCCGCTTGCCAGTCGTCGACGGCCTAGTGACAGGCCTATTTTGTCTAGGAGCTACAGCTTGCCCGCGTCACAAGATTCGAAAAATAATATTAAAGAGACTTGAAGTGTAAGAAAACGCTGCATTGAACCGTTGAATTCTCATCTACAAATTTTAGCGTGGCTATCTAAATCTTAAATTGGTTTTTCGTACTCAAAACTTCTGATGACATTGGAACTTTAGTGAGCCGTGTATTAGTCCAAGTCGTTCAGAAGCAGGCACAAATGGCTGGCCAAAATCCTAGAGGTTTGAGAACAACAAACCTAGATCAAATATGGGATGATCTGAAGGAAGGGATTCAGCAAATCTACTTGACACAAGACATGGGGAAAGCGAAATACATGCAATTATACACGTATCTTTTCATTTCAAATTCTATGAATTATTATAATGTTCCATAACAATAAAGGGAAGACAAATATTTATATCCAAGCTGTCTCAAGGCATTTTAAATTGATAAATATATTGTTACCACGAAAGTTTAACTCTTAAGTCACTTCTCAGATTATGTAATAAGTGAAGACTAAAAGGAAAAGCATATATCTCAATTAAATATAAGGGAAAGTCACAAAATTTCATTGATTTCTTTTGAAATGAAATGTAAAATGGTTGTTTAAAAATTGTTTTTTCAGTTTGTTTAGCAACTGCAATTGTAGAGGGAGGCACTCAATGTTAATGAAGTTTTTTATAAATAATTGCCTGAAATAATGTTAACTTATTTTAATGTTTCCCTGCTAGTTGAATACAAACTCCAATTTGTTTAGAAACACCATTATGAATTAAGATTTCTTAAAGGTGTCATTATGTAGCTGCCCCCTCCAGACAAAGGTAAATAGCAAAATAAAATTCTAACTACTTCATAATGTATTTAAGGAAAAAAGTATTTAAGAATCAAATTTCACAATGACTGCAATTGGGGAGTACCAACTGATGAAATTAATAAATTTACACTTAGCTATTGATTTTATTATGTTAAGGGAAAATTGTTTTTTTTTCCATTGACATTAATTTTCAAGTTTTGCTTGTTTTATTTACGGTTGTTCCGAATGCTAAAAGCATTATACTTTTTTTGCTTGGCAAACACTTAAATGAATGTTAGAAAATTTGAGAGAATACATTTGCCTAATTCATGACCTGCAGTAGTTGTTAAGTAACAGTGTTGTGAAATAGCCCATGACTCTAATCTTTATAAACAAACTATTTTCAAAATTTGAAGATTACTCAATAGGACCAACAAAGGTTTCTTGTAAAGTGTAAATAATTTGGTATTTGTAAATTTTTGAAATGTGCCAAGTAGTTCTACTTAGAAAATTGTGTCAACATAGCTTTAAATCTAAATAAGCCTTTGGCATGGCTTATTTTTAAGATTTCTTGTTTATTCTCAATCAGTTACTGCTAACCTTTTCACTGAGTTCAAGAGTGTTTCTACAAGTGGGATCCTTTTGTTTTGATGTAGTCAGATTCCAAAACACCTTACTGGGAAGATAACCTAGCTTGACTGATGCTTTTGAATTTACAATCACTGGATATATTTGTGCGCTCAATATTCTTGAGCAAATGTTAACATAGGGCAGATTCACATTTTATTTGGCCAATCTACTCTTTGCAAATATGCAGTGTCTGTTCTATTTTTTTGATTTTTTTGCCTGATGTTTACTGGAACATGCTGTTTTATTCTATCAACAGTTTGCTGACTAGTGCTTTCTACTTATCCAACTTCCCATTTGCACAGAAATTCAAAAACAACTAAAAATTTTGAATTTTCAAAAACAACTAAAAATTTTGAATTGAATTGGTATTAATGCAGATTAGTCAAACAAAGACCTGATCCCTGTTCTTCCTCTTAAATTACTTTTGAGTTTTTATTTACATCTCAAATATAAATTTCTATATACCTTCAGTCATTTTCTGACATTTATGCTCTAAGGAGTGTCAGTTGAAATGTATGGATTTATCTGAGCATGCTATTTATCTACTTTGCTGTGCTGTTTTTTATGAATATTTTGTTCATTGGCACCTTGACTTTTAAATCAGCCATGTTTACAACTATTGCACAAGTGTGAACAATCAAGGTGCTGCTGGAAAACTTCACAAGAAGAAAGGAGGACAAACAGGTATAGCTATGCCACATCATATTTTAATGTTTCTGTATCAGTTCATTTTCCATATAAACTTATGTTAAAAAAGTATTGCACCACCTGTTACAAGATGTCAGTACATCCACTAAATTTTTTAGTAAACCAAAGTTAAAAAACTGTATAAAGTTATATATTCAAATTAAAATAGTTGTAGCATATTGTACTAAAGAGTTTTGTTTTTCCTCTTGATTTTCTCCTATTTCTTAACAACATTGCTGATTGCAAAAGTATATATTTAAATCAAGCTTTGGTGATAGGAGTATCTGTAAAATATTTGCAATAAAAATGCTGTTCTTTGCACAAATTTGAGAGATTTTGTTTAAAAGAATTCAAAGATACTTACTTTGCGCTTGAGTGTCTAAAAATGTTAATTGTTGATTTCGCTTGCTGCTATTAGTGAATAGGCTAATATTCTTGGGTAGAAATATTTGCTGCTTCAACTAGCCTAATGGCAAGGCCACTTTTGGATATGTTGCAACAGAATTCAAGGGAAAAAATTGTCTCAAGTTGTCAAATAGATTTTTTCCAATCTGTTGCAATGATATTAAAGGACCAAATAATGCTGAAAATTGATCAAAACAACATTTTATCTCATTGAATTTGAATAAAAAAAACAAATAGCTGTAGAAGCATAACCTTCGACCAAAATCCAAGGCCAATAATGATTTTCCTGCTTCACCAACATTTCAAGCGCAAGTGTAGTTTGCTTAATAAATCACTTAATTTCTCATCCCTCTTTGTATTTCCACTATTAGATTGCATGCCTAAACCTTGTAGATTTTGGTAAATTTTGAAGTCCATTTTGACATTAAAGTTATATTATTAGTTCCTGTATGAAATATCAGATGGGTTCTCTTATTTCTATGATTTTTTTAAATTCCGGAAACTGTGAAAAATGAGTTTTTGTCTTATCAGGAAGAATGCCAAAAATTATAAATTTTTGCTGCCAAAAATTAAGTACATTAGTTGTTGAAACTGTACATTTGGCTGTAGAAAAATTAAAAGAGCTTTAAAAGTTATGTGTTTATTAGTAAATTAACACAATGTATTATTGTATATTAGACATGCACTTTCTACTACTAAAACCCTATATGCCCCACAGCTAAATGTTTTGATTTTATCAGTTGTTCTATTTTCCAAAGAGGAAATCATTAATTTGTCTCTGAATTTCTGCCTTTATGTTTTACTTTTAAAGATCTAACACTTACTCAGGACTGACACTTGGCAAATATGGCTACCAAATTTGTTTTGTTTATTTAAGATGTGCAGTTGTTAAAATGCTGGCTTATTGGGCACTGAAGCAAATAATGCTTTTTTTGCAAAAAGCCTGATAATATTTGGCTATATTGCAGGTTTGATTTAGGAAAACATTTTTTGACGAGTTATTAAATTTGTTATCTCTTGTCAACAGGAGCTCAATTTGTGGGAATTGAGTTGTACAAACGCTTGAAAGATTTTATGAAAAACTATCTGGCAAATCTACTTAAGGTAATATGATTTTTATTGATTATTGAGATGAAATAGCATCCATAATTTCTTAAATTCATTCTACATGCAAGCTGCATGCAAGAGCTGGTCATACAGTGTTTTGCAACAAAGATATGTGGTTCAGAAAATCTGCCTTGTGTGATAAACCTGAATGAGAGGGGGGTGGCAAGGAACAGATTGCCCCAGGTCTTAGCTGGAGGGCGCTAAGAGTTATTATTAAGTTCTTAAAAATATAATCACAGTTTTAAAGACACCATCATGGTTCCCATATTTATTTTTGCCCTGATAGGATATAGAAAAGCTATCAGCAGGTCTGATCCTGAATACCCTGTGTTTTTTTGTTCAATGTGAAAGGATCTGAAAGACCTATCTGATCTACTATAATAGAATCCTGTTATTTCAAAGTCAAATAAGGGTGGAGGCCTAAAGGTAGATACAGGAAAGGCGGCAGTGCATGTGATTCAAAATTAGCTGTAACCCTGGTTTGGGAAATGCCCATATTTGGTAAACGCAGCAAGTATTCATTCTCTCATTACCAGAGGGTAAGGTAGCTAAATATCTCTGTGGCAAAACGTTTGGAGAGATGTTATCCTTGCCGTTTTATACGCCCAGTCTACAGGAATCAAATATATAAAATGAGATGTCTTTACAACAGCGTTAAGCCTTTTATTCTGATTGTGCCACAATCTATGATAATTATTTGAACGTATTAATCTATGAACAATTATTTGCGTGTGTAAAAAATCAAAGTTGTTTATGATTGGATA